>NC_060906.1:20374125-20561625 GCF_014805685.1 Silurus meridionalis
TGTTTCTTCTTTAAAAGCATTTTTATAAATCCCTGGATATGATTTCCCATATACCTATTTTCTTCTACCTAATCAATTCTCTTGTTTTAATGTCTTTTTTTTAAACTTAAGAAAGAGGACAAATAAATGTCTCTCGAGAGGCTCTGAGCACAAATGGCTCACAGGTGGTGAGCACTGAACACTTAAGGATTGGCTGTGTCCCATATCAATAATGGGAATGCCTCCTACCGGTATTTCAGACAAATACGGACCGTACAGTCTGTACTCTATTGAAAACTTACAAAGCTTTTCACAAGCACTTTCAAATAATATCTATTAGCAGAATAGCAGATTTTTATGCTTTTCTTCCATATATTGAAACTGATGTCTTTTTTTATGATTATTTCTGCTAACTGTTCAGTTTGCAAATGTCTGCCTCTGGTTGCCAAGTCTGTGTCTATGCCCTTGACTCTTTGGTCAGATCTGTCTGGGCTTCCTGGCACTTATACACACCTCTGCTGCACTGATTTACATGCCACCTGCTGAAAAGTCCACACGCTTCACAAGTTCCTGAGGACACACGACTGTTTTTTTTCTTATTACACCAAGTGACCCACGTTGTTGATTATAAACACTGCTGAGCAAAAAGTTAAAAACTTTTAGACTGCTTATGTAGACTTAAAATGCCTTGCATAAGTATTTACACCCCATATACTTTTCGACATTACAACCTTGAGTTAAATGGGACTCAATTGCAATTACATAAAAAGAATCTAAACAAAATACCATAACCATAACCCTAAAGTGAGGTAAAAATGAATAGTATTTAAAAATACACCCTTAGCTGCTGTAATTGCATGACTATGCACTGCCAACATGTAAAGTTGCTCAGTTCTAGTGCATTTTTGCCGATAGAAATCAATATCTAACAGCTAAAAGCATTGTAAAGACCAAAGAGCTATCCAAAGAAGAGTTGGACAACTTCTGGAAAAATGTCAAGCATGATTTGGTTATTATCCCCAACTTTTTTACCATCCAACAGAATATTGTTTTATGAATTATTGAAAAGATTTATTACATATGCATAAATATTGCATTACTATAAGGTACACCATTAAATGTTTAGTAAGAACGTCGATCGGAAAAGCAACCATTTAGACCAACAGAGCAGATGAGGTTTAACAGCTTTGTTCAGAGGGGCCCAGCAGTAGCTGCTTGGTGGTGCTCGGATTTGAACTTAAAAACCTTTAATCTGAAGACCAACTTCTTGACCACTGAGCTAAGACACCAAGAATAACTCTAGTGTAAAGAGATATCAATCTCAGATGTGATCAGCCTTTCATTAGATAACCAATGAATGGCCCTGATGCACTCAGTAGACATGCATAAAAAAAAGTAATATGTCTGATGGTCCACAGCTGAACTCTTTGGGAGTTTTTCCTTGCCACAGTAGCCATGGCTGCTCATCATAAATGCACACCATTCATCTTAACTGTTGATTTCTGTAAAGCTGCTTTGAGACAATGTCTGTTGTGAAAAGTGCTATAGAAATAAACTTGACTTGACTACATTGTTCAGATCATTATTCCTACAGTGAAACATGATGGTGGTAGCATGTTGTTGTCTTATGGTTGCATACCTGATTAATTCCATTGTACCATCGTGCCACAGGCGGCCAGAAACCTGCTTCATCCAAATCTCAGTAACATCTAATGACTACTGACTACAAAAAAACTAACGTTTAATCAAATAAAGCAACACAGTCCGGCTCAGGTCAGACAGTTCTTCGACTATTTGAGCATTCCAGATCAGTGACACCTGCAGTGACATTATTGCTAAATGACTCGAGCACAGTGGTTGTGAAGAGCCCTTTTCTGGTCTAATTGAAATTAACCTGTGCTCTCCCTGCTAGCGGAACCCAATTTTCGGCAGTGGAGCTCCCTGAGCCAGCTCTTTATGTGAATTAGAGAAAGTGCATTAAAGCCAGCAAGGCCATTCACAGCTCTGAGCAAAATCCATTCTCTTGTTAGCTTTCCAAGTATACCTTTTTCCCCACTTTTTTAATCACAGTAACAGGCCACCAACATCTCCTTTATCAAGTCCTGAGCTCCTGTTGTCATTTAGCAACGAGCAAAAACATTGTACATGTGGTGATGCAACAATTTGGAAATAGTACATAAACAGATTCATATTCGGATACATTTTAATTTCATATGAGGAGTGGTCTCGGATTGAAATAATACGAATAACACAACGTTAGGGTTTCATATCTGATGTAATAAAGAAGTTCTTGTTAGGATACATCCTGAAACTTCTTGCACACTTTTTGGCTAATTGGCTTTGATTGCTTTTCAAATAACAGAAATAAAAAAAAGTGCTATTTAAAGAAATATAGCTAAAAAAATAAAATGTACACCTATTATTTTTCCCGAATTACATAGCCATAGGTCATATACTTATTTCTAAAAAAAAAGGTCATCCCTGAAATCTAGGATAAATGTTCAAGCTCATAGAATTTAGAGTCTGGTAAATACACTACTGTATATGGACACCTGATATTTTTTCCAGCCATTTCTCAACCATATCTCTTCCAAACTGTTACCACAAACTTGGAGGTGCACCATTATATAGAATGTTGTTGGATGTGGTAGTTTTCCCTTCACTTAAACTGGTGGAACCAAACCTGCTCCCTCATAATAATATCCCGGGTCACAAGCGAACTCCATGAAGATATGGTTTGTATGGAAGGTCTTAAATGGCCTGTTAACCCTATTGAACAATTTGTGGGGTGGATTAAAGCACTGACTGCACCCCAGGCCTCCTCACTTCACCTACATCAGTACCTGACTTTACTAACACCCTTGTAGGTGAATAAGCACAAATCTTCACAGCCTCACTCCAAAATAAAATGGAACACCTTCTAAGAAGAGTGGAGCTTATTATAACAGCAAAGGGGGACTAAAGGTTGAATGTGATGCTCTATAAGCAAATCTTATGTCAGGTTTTACAAACTTTCTCATATTAATGAATAAGAGCTACAGAAGGAAATATGAGGCATAAGAATCTTTTGAATTATTTGCAGAATGATCTGAAATCTTTAACAATTGGATTTTATTGACCAGAATGTGCACAGATAACATTATAAAATAGTATTTTTAAATATCAGAAGTATTAAAAGTTAAAAAACAAAAAAAAAAACAACTGTCTAAGCCCCTTTGAGAATGAAAATATCAATAGCTATCAAACAGTGAAAGGATGGAAGACAGTTTCTTTTTTTTTTTTTTTCTTTTTTTTGGTCTATACGTTTTTTAAATTGAACGTTCTCATTTTATAGCTAATGACTTGTTTAAATGCCATTGGGGACTTTTAGCATTGCTTGCCTGTGTGTATTATACAGTAGGTGTGTATTATTGGCATACCAGTTTGGTAAAAGATGCTGGAATCGGTATGCTCTATAATAAGTTAATAAAGATTTGACTTGCTTTTTGTCTAAGAATAAAAAAAAATGTTGCTGCAACCAATTCTCACCAGGGACATGTATTAGTGTTTGAGCTGTCTAACACCTTAAGCAGGAGCAGAAATGTCACGCAGACTTTATCAATAACTTTTTTAATACCAACAATGATATTTAGTGTGGTCCAAATCCCTGCTTGTGTTTCTAAAGGACCACAATCCATAAATCAATGCTCTGCTGCGAGAGCACTTTGGCTGACAAACGGCAGAATTCCCACAGAGCACAAAAGCGGGTAAAGGGCCACACTTTCATCGCCACTACTTTGATTTCCAAACAGCACATCAAGCCCAATTTTCCACTTTCACATTCGAGCGGACACTTAGCCATCAGGGGAAAATAGGCTTCTCAGTGACATGGCCGTAGCGACACACACACAAAAACAGGCCTTTTGTTTGCCTCTTCTTGACCACACACCAATCTGCCCAGGCTTAGAACTCCTTTATCTAACACACACGTTCAATTGAGGAGTCAGACTGAGATAAATCTAAAAACCACCCTGAACTTTACTCAGTGGCGGAAAAAAGAGAACACTTCGCAGATCAGATCACAGCTCTCGAATGGCTCTGGCTTCCCTGGAACTAAAAGAAAGAAGGTTCATGGGAAACATGAACAGATCAATACACCGCTTCTTTATTCATGAACTAGCTGTTTGGATGAGTTTTCTTTGCAATAGGGCAAATAAAAGTTGCTGATTTTAAATGGCAAAAACATATCACATACGGACTGGTTCATGTGTTATGAACAGGCAGGAGGGCAGGGAATGATCTGAGAAAAAAAGAGATTTTCAGGAGGGTCTTTGAGGCCAGAGTTACCTGATTTTCATCTAGATGGTTCAGTAGGGCTGACATGCATAAAAGCTCTCATTTAATGATAATTGGCAAAAGCTGAAACCACCCCTAGGCCAATAGGTGCAGAAGCGAACCACTTCATTTGGATGGACAAACTAAAAAGACACACCCACTTAAATTAAACTGACAGGTAAAAAGAACACATTTCCTTCACTAGGACTGTAATGGGGTCACACCTCCTTCATTTGGGACTCACAAGAAAAGAAGCGACATGCTCTTTACAGGGAATCATAAGTGAGGCCATACCTCCTTAACTAGGATTTACAAGCAAAGAAGCCACACCTTTTAACTGGGAATAATCACAGAGACCACACCTCCTTCACTGGGACTTTAATAGAGTACACATATTCTTCACTTGGATGGCAGAAGAGGCCACACCTCTGTTACTGGGATAGACAAACAGAGATGCCACTCCTTCACTGGGACTTTAGCAGAAGCCACACCTCCTTTACTGGGGCAGTAGCAGAGGCCACACCTCCTTTACTGGGGCAGTAGCAGAGGCCACACCTCCTTCACTGAGGCAGTAGCAGAGGCCACACCTCCTTTACTGGGGCAGTAGCAGAGGCCACACCTCCTTCACTGGGGCAGTAGCAGAGGCCACACCTCCCTCACTGTGGTAGTAGCAATGGCCACACCTTCTTTACTCCACAGTAGCAGTCACACTACTTTAATTGGGATTGTAACACCAAACCTCCTTTCAGTGATTCAAGAAACCATGCACACAAACATACAAAAACTCACCAAGCATATAGCTTCGAAATAGTTACTATGGCCCATGCTGAGTGATATTGCTGTCTCCTGTGAAGGCACTTGCAAGTTTGAGTTTAATTTAGCAGCATTGTTCTCGGCTAATCTGTATTGGCTTGTGTGGCGACGCTTTTCCTTCACTTGATAATAATTCATTATGTGGCCCTTAGCGCTTGCCTTTGGATTGATCGGCTGCTGGAAAAGCAGAGTCATCCAGCTAAGAGCATAATTGCTCTTTGTTTGCTGTTATTCATTCAGGCACTGCATTGATCTGGCCCAAAAAATACAGGTCAAATCAATGCTTTGCATCAAGAACTGTGCTAAAGTACATAAAAAAAACAATATAGGCAAAGAAAATATTTATTTCTGATTGGCTGGGACCAGGATTTTGTATATGTATCAATTTAAATAAAAGATTTTATATAAGGAAATTTTCAAGATTTTCAAATAAGGAGTGCATTCCCATTGGGTTTCTCAGGGTCCTCTGGTTTTCTCCAACCTTCCAAATAGAAGAAGTAGCTGCCCTTAAGTATAAATAGGTAAGACAATAGTTTTGCATGATTCAATGCAATACAACTGGCATCCCATTTGGATCATATTCTCACATCAACTCCAATGTTCAAAAATCAGACATGATCTCCAGTGCTTGGAAATATTGAAATTGAACCCTCATAAAACCATTACGTAAACCTATTTTAAAGTCTCTGATAATCCTCGGTCTGGATGAGACACAAAACAGATGTCTCCTTTTCAATACACATCTCATTATGGCTCACTGCTCTTAGAATCTTGCCAGAATCGCTGGCTTCCCAAAGTGTTGTTTCTCGTTATTTTTCTTGAAAAAAGACCCAGGATGAATGGAAAGATGAACGAGGTTGCACTGGGGGTTAGAGGGGGATCAAAAATTGGTTGGAGCAAACCTTGGGTGATAATTGCTTCCATGACCTCCTCCAGATCTCGGCACAGTAACATGTCAGAGAGATTTTCTCCCCAGCACAGGGCATAACCTGGTTATCAAAAAAAAAAGTGGCAGCTTGAGAAATAGAGTAACACACAAGCAGATTTAAAGATGGCAGCTGTGGGAGATGAAGAGGACGACATGAGACGGGTGATATAATTCCGAAGAATAGCAGGTTGAACTGACGGCTGCTGCTGGCATAAGCAAGGTGTGTTTACTCTCTGTGTCAGTGTACATATCCGTTATCGAATGCCTTTCCGAGCCAGGGCTATTTTCTGACGCACACACATACACAGTCGCAAAAGTTTTAGATTAATATCTGGTTTATCGTATCACATAAAGCAGAATTGAAGCTTCTTGTCTTATAACAGTAACAGACAGGTGTTCGGTCTCTGTGTGACAGCAGGGTGCTCTAAAGTTCCATCAATCCAAATACATATTTACAATACACCTGCACTAATGCACTACAGGCTGTTTGCCAATTGTGACTGAAAGGATTAAGACATTTCTGCAATGGGAAATACTGCACAAACAAACTCACTCTTTCCTCCATCAACGACTAGCAGACATAGAGGCCAAGCAGTTTTCTCTGGGACCGAAGCACAGAAGCCACACCTTGTTTACTGGGACATGGAGGCAGAGAGGATGCGTCTTGTTCACTGGGATACGGCAAAGGAGATACACCTTTGTTAAGGGATTGAGGTACATATGCCATAGCTGTAGCAGTAGAATTGAATGAAAGGGGCACAAAGGCTACACCTTCTGCTTGGAACTAAGACATAAAAGCCACACCTTCCTCATGGGATTGAGGCACAGAGGCAACATCTTCTACATAGAATTAAAGAACAGGGGCAACAAGTTATACATACAATTGATGGACAGAGGCAACATCTACATAGACTTAAGCATAAATCCACACCTTTCTCATGGGACTGATGCACAGAGGCAACACCTTCTACATCGAATTGAGGCACAAAGGCAACACATTTCACAAGAGATTGAGGCACAAAGGCAAGAGGGTCCTTTCACAGGATTTGCCTCATTTACCTTATTTACTATAATAGACAGTATAGAGTTGTGGCCAAGAAGGTGGTTTTTATGCTCCTCTTAGAATCAAAAGGACTATCTTGACTCATACAGTATGTGCTTTTAATATATTTTTATGATATAATAATCACCCAATAACACACTGGGTCACAAGCAATTCAAGATTGTTACGGGGAGTCGAGACAGGCTGTCTGTTTGTGTGTGTGTGTGTGTGTGTGTGTGTGTGTGTGTGTGTGTGTGTGTGTGTGTGTGTGAATGAAAGCATAGTCTGCCACGCTACAGTATTTACTCATCCATGCATAAAATGAAGGATGAAAGGGTTGTACTGCCTCTCTTTCTCTCTTTTTCTCTCTCCCTCTCTCTTTCACTCGTGTAGAATCTCTGAATCTCTTTTAGCTGCCTTATGCTCTTTGTTTCTCCTCATACTGTCACTTTCTCCATCTCGTTTTCTCTTTTTTCTCGTTCTCCTCACATCCGATTTCCTCTCAATATGTATATCCATCTCACTCATCCATGCTCCCTCCCTCTAGCTCACTGTATTATGCACTTTCTTTTTTTTTTTTTTTTTTTGAGCCCTGCTTAGAGCTGCCTCAGCAGTCCGGCAGCTCTGATTACTCCAGCGGCTCAGATGATTAAAGCCGGGGAAGAATAAGCCGCTCTCATCTGGTGGCGCTTGAGAAATAGAGACCGCTGCTCTCCCTGATCCCCTCCCCACGCTGATGATATCAACCCTGCTGTCAATCACTCTTTTCCTTCCCTTTCCTCAGAGACGGGGCAGGTCAGACAACACATGCAAGATACTAAAATAAACAAAACAGAGTTGGTTGGAGCCGGTGTTATTTTTTTGTGGATAATTCTTCTGTTGGACTGACATGTACAGTGCATGACTCATCTTCTTACTTTCTCCAGTGCAATTAGTGTAGGATTGTAATTGGCTCTGACCACGGCTCTGCATGCTCAGCTGTAGGGAATGTCTCGTAATGAGACAAGTGGACTCTCTTTTCCCTGGTGCATGCGATGTCAAAACCGATCCTGTTCTCTTTCTGGTGTTTGGCACGTCCCAGTCACTGACTGACAGCCTCAAAAATTGTATCTCATACACACCAGTGGCACTTGTTTATCAATTAATTTGTTTTTGGGGACTGATTGTGGGATTGTGCGAGTCAGGCTGCTGTTTAAATGAACATGGGCTCATAAATGATTGTCACCTCTCACAATATTCAAATATGTCAAATGTTTATGGGCGTTTCTTCAACTAGGTGCACTTTTAGCCTTGTGAAGTTGAACAAAAAAAACTTGATCAAAAGTTAGGTAACACATTCCCATAAGTTTAAATAATTTATCTAGTTTTAAGGTCTGTTAGAGGACAAACATGGATTACAAGAGAAACTGTTAATATTTAAAATTTTTTCCGACCTGCAATGAACAAATGTCATTTCCACCACATCTCAATATACAGCTGTTATTAAAAAATAGAATAACTTATGCCACTCAAGAATTGTCTAAGATCATTTTTGTAACTAGTTTTACCAGTTTTTCCACAATGTACATTAATTATATATTTGTTAATGAGATAAATTAACTGCCCTAAGGACCAAATGCTGAACTGTACACCTGTCACACTCTGAAATTTAATATTAGATTGGGTAAGAGTTTATTTGAAAATAAATAACTTGAATATTTATACTAAGTAGAGCACAATATCATAAATTGTGAATAAATATTTAATGTGTGAGGAGAACTTTTTAAATATTTTAAAAAAATGTGTGTGGTGGTGGAAATGACAATGAATGTAACATGAATGTAGAGAAACAGTAGATATATTTATTAGAAAAATACTTAAACTCATAACAGTCATTAAACAAACTCAGCACTACACTAAAACAGGTGTTGTTGATGTATAACACTGATTTGTCTCACAGATGAACAGTTACAGTGCATACTGTAAAGAACTGACACAACTGATGGCCAGGGAAAATACAAGTAATAAAAGATGCATAAAACATTCAACAATGTGAGATAATTATGAGGTTAATGTTCTGAAATGTTCTTATTGGTCTCTTAAATAAACAATCATCTTCTGTAAAGAGTAACTGTAAAGAACACCTTAAACTGAAACATTTAAACAGAGATGTGGAATATGGAAAATTTTGAGACAATGCTGCTTTGAGACAATGTTCATTGTTAAAAGCGCTATACAAATAATAATGAATTGATTTGAATTGAATGATGCCAGGATAAATATCTCCATCATACTTCACAGCAAACCACTGACCAACGTGTCCCTCGTTCAAGTCCACAATATGCCACAGACCTATTTGAGGTGTGTCAGGATGCGATGTACTGGTTGAGGAGAAGCTTCGTCCCAATGCTGGAACATGACTGTTTCTGGATTGAAACATTTGCAGTCATGAGGTGCAGAGCAAAAGCAACTGAGGATTCTCCATGACATTTGGCTTGGGCTAGCAGAATGTTATCTGAAAGGAGAGGAAAAACTGTTAAGGCATGAACTTAGTTCATGTAAAATTATTGTTTGAGACGACTGTGGACTGTCAACCATTACCTGATGAATCTTCATTGTGCCACGGATTGTTTGTAGCTCGTATGGCACATGAATGTCCATACACTCAATTTCCTCTGGCTCAACATAGAAGAGCTCTGTGGCAGACTTTTGCTGTTGAAGCTCCTCAAAGAGCACCCGAGCATTTGGTATGTCCTTCCCTCTAGCTATGATGTCATCAGCTCTTCTTTACACTGCTGCTGCTATCCCATCAGCAGGGCCTTTTCCATGGCCAGTCTCCAGAAAGTTCCAAATGAGTTTCTTCCAGCCCATCTGATATGGAATGTTGGTGAAGAAGTAGAAATTATTTTTGGAGGGGTATTGGGTGGTCGGCCCATCACTGACCACATGTAGCACTGAAGCAGTGGGGTATTGATCCTTCAGGAAAGTGAGGACTTTTGATAGATGTGCCCAAATAGCACAGGGGTCATGACGAAAAGAGGAGCTGATTGAGCAGAATGAAATCACACTGTTTTTGGTGTAGGCCACACCAGTGTGAAGTGAGGCCTGTTTTTGCGAATCACCAAAATGTACAGCTTGCATTTCGCTGCAGTACTTGCAGAAAAAAATTCTCTGCAAAGTCAATATAGAGGACAACGTCATGTTCACTCAGATTCTCTTTTAAACCACGAAGAGCAGCATATTGGTGTCTGATGTTATAGACATGTTTGCCATGTTTTTCTTTTAGTCCTAAGCGAAAGTCCTCAAGCAAAGTATGCAAAGTACCTGTAACCTTCTCTTTAACTGTTAAATGGACTGTGAATTTTTCTTCACTACCATCTTTCTTTTTCTTCAGTCTCTCCTCAGCTTTTCCCTTCCACTCATACCAAAATGTTTGGGTCCCAGGGTCAAAGGTTGAAATTTTCCAATTCTTTGGCTTCACAAACGGTACATTCCCTGTACATACATTGCTTGGTATAGTTTGGCGAACAGCACAGGGATACAATCAGATCTTCAATGTTGCTGCTTTTAATGACTTTATGATAAAGCAGCTTGTCTGCCATACTCTGCAGATTGGCATGTGTCTTGCAGAGGCATCTTAAAAATAAATAAAAAAGAAATCAAATAATATAAAAGTCATATAATTCAGAAATAAAATATTATATTATAAATATAAAAAGTATTGTAATATTATAATATAAAAAGTTACACAAATTTACTCTCACAATCCATATCAATTGTACTTTTTAACCATAAATGTCATTTCCACCACATGCTGTCTTTTCCACCACAGAGGGCAGTGTGGTGGAAATGACTGTGGTGGAAATTACATTTCTGTAGTTTTTTGTGAAAAAATGGAAGATAGCTTCACTGATTAGCTTTGAATTAATACTTAGCATGTGATGTATGCAAAATACTCTTATTTAACTTAAAATTTTAGCTTTTTAAAAACACCCTTGAAGATACAGCATGTTTGGAAATGACGTAGAATAAATATATTAGCTGGTCTAGCAATATTTACCTTGATTTTACTTCATTTGTTGTTGATGAAAATGTAAAATTCCCTCCAAGTCCATCATGTGCTCTGATGTCCCTATATGTTTCCATAGAAAAAACCTAAACAATCTTTCACACAAACTTTTTAAAGGGACGTAACAGCATTGTGGTGGAAATGACACCAATACTGTGTGACAGCTATATTTTGTATAAAAAGTAATATTTACATTAGTCTCAGATTAATTACTATAATGTATTTGAAATATTTTACTAGTGTTTAATTCAGGTACATTAATAGTTACCAGATCAGTCATATTTTTAAACTGTATTTTCATTGTTGAAGTTTAAAAGTCTGGGTGTGCGACAAGGAGAAAACAGTGATTTTTGCACCTATAAGGAGGTTGGAAAGTATGAAAAAATCATAATAGAAAGGTAGTAAATTTTTTAAAAGGTGTTTTTATTGATAGTTTGACAAAGAAAAAAGAATTTGTCAAAAATGATATGTACTTTTTAAAATATGATCAAAGAACCTAAAAGTACCCATAGTCTAAGAATCACCCTTATATTAAATTAACACTAATGGCTTTAACACTTTTTTCTTTTGTGTGCCAGAACAAACAATATTTTGGCTTTAAAAACTGATAATCATAATTCAAATCATTGTAATACAGGCACAAGTGGCTTTTGGCACCTAAATTACACAAAAAGGTGGTAATGGAACTCCAGAGGTATAAAGAGTACCTAAAAATCCTACTTGAATAAAAGTATAGATACCTTATTTTAAAACTTCCTCCAATACAGGTTGAAAATGAACCAATTCCAATCTGACTTGAGTAAAAGTCTTTAGGGTATCTAATATGAACAGTACTTGAGTATTTGACTCATATCAAAGACATAAACCGCCAACACCAAGACACATGTTAGTGAAAAGACAAAAACAGTGGATTTTCTTACAATTCAAATCAATTTGTACACCTCAACACTGCTTTAACCATCAACCAACAACATGCCAGAATGAAACAAAGCTCAAACCTGTCAGTAATAAAAAAAACCCCACAAAGTATTAAAGCATTCTTCCAAAAAGGTATCTTTAATCAACAAATCAAATTACAGTATCATGTCATAAAGTAGAAGCACCATTAGTATCCAAAGAACAAATAAAATGAAAGTAAATGATTTTTGATAAATTAAAACTAAAACATTTAGAGAACTGTGATTTGATGCAGCTCTCAGTCTCAGAGAGGGACAATATTTTTATTCAACCTTAACAAAAGCTGTTTTTTTGGAATTTATTCTACCCGTTTTTGGACTAAAAATGAGGCCAGCAGTGCTTAAAACTCACTCACAGGCAGTCGATGCAGGTAGGGGTGTGTTAATGACAAAGAGGGGCAAAATGTAATTGGTAACAATAATCGAGTAAAAAAGTACAAATATTGAATCATAGATTTAGTTGAGTAAAGTGTCAAAGTTGCTTATATCTTTAATACTCAGTAAAACTAGAACGTAGCCAAAAACTTAAGTACAGTAACTAAGTATTTTTATTTATTAAGTTTACTTTAAATTAAATTCCCCCCAAAAAAGGAGGCTCAGTTACAATGCTTAGAAGCAGAACAAGGTCCTGGTCTAATTGGAAACACCTGTTTGTCTGTTTGATGAGATCCAAAAAGATCTTATTAGAATTGCACTGGAGCAGGTTGTGGTATGGAGCTATTTGTTTACACTCATTTGGAAGAAATATGCTAATAGGGAACGATAAATAAGTGCTAGTAGAAATAACAATAAAAACGTGATGCTAAATATGTGCTAAATAAATGTAAGTACCCATATAAATATCCAGCTTGGATCAATTTGAGTGCCACAAGTATTTATTTATTTACACATTTATTTCTCTTTAATGCCAAGACTGGGCTTCATCAAGATCGAAGAACATAAAAATAATATTTTTGATTTTATATCAGTCTTTGGAATAAGTGCTAGTGCAACACATTTTCAACTGTTGGAGCGTCATAAAACCTTGGCCATGTCCACAGTAATACATTTTTGTTTGAAAATGCATGTTTTTTGTATTCGTTCTCGGCCTCCGTCCACACTGAGAAGCTGTTTTCAGTCAATGAAAAAGCAATAGTTTTAAAAACGCTGTTTAAAATGGGCACATTAGAAAGCAGTAACATACAGTAAGAGTTTTCAGACGTTTCAGTAAGAATGAGCAACCATTAGGAAATGACTGGAAATGATAGTGTAGATGCGGAGAGTTTTTCGAGAAAAACACCGTTTTTTTATTTATTCGTTTTAGCGCAGACTAAACCCTCATAATCAAACAAAAAGGGTTCATTTGCATTTGGTTTGGGTGTGTATTCTTGGTAAAGGAGTGACTAGAAACAATTGTGAGTTATTAAAAGTTTGATAAAAACAGGTCCGTATCTGTATTTTACTGAAGTATTTCCATTTGAGTAAACTTTTACTTTTACACTACATTTTAAAGTCAAATATCTTACTTTTTAATCCGTTTTGTGGAATCAGTCGTTCCTTTTTATTTATGATCGGATAAAAACTGATCAAAAACTCAGCAAGCCACCAATCGGGTTCTGTTTTAAACTTGTTTTCATTGCAGCTTGGTGGTATCTCCTTATCACTAACATTTTGAGAGGAATAAATGATGAAAGAAACTACAGACTCGAACTCGCCACAACTTAATTGTGCTTTTTTTAATCATTGAAAAGAAGGTTTTGGTGTCATAATCATATTGTATTATATATCAATCAGTGTTTGACTCATTAATATCATTCTATTGATAGACTGGTGTGCTGAGAGTCACATTTGAGTCTTTTCACATAAACTGATTTGATTAAGAGTCTTGTAAAAAAATGATAATAGGAACATTAAAGCCATAATATATCATAATACTTTGGATACGCAAGTACATTTGAAGGCAAATACTTTTGTACTTTTACCCAAGTGAATGTTTAAAGAGACACTTAACTGGAGTCATATTTTACTGAGTGGCTCGCTACTTTACCTCAACTACATGGTTTGTGTACTTCATCCCCTACTTATACTCCAGTACTCATGTTAGTTCTCACTCTCCAGTGTTCTGTATTGTTGAAAGATTTATGATCACACTCTTGATGTCACCCAAATGAGGATGGGTTCCCCTTTTGAGTCTGGTTCCTCTCAAGGTTTCTTCCTCATAACATCTAAGGGAGTTTTTCCTTGCCACAGTCGCCATGGCTGCTCATCAGGAAAAAAATGCACACCATTCACCTTAACTGCTGATTTCTGTAAAGCTGCTTTGAGACAATGTCTGTTGTGAAAAGCGCTATACAAATAAACTTGACTTGACTTGACTACTGAGTGGATTCTGGGTGATGGAGTTCATATTTACAGACAGACAGAACAGAAATGTCAATTCTGTCAAGTCGATGTAGTAGCACTTGTCCTGTAATAATTTGTATATCAAAGGTGATTTCAGGATAGAATCATATTATACTTTTATATCAGATGGTCTGTTGTTCATGGGATGCATCTTGGGATGTCTGGGTTTTATGAGCTAAGCTCTTATTTATTGCTCTTGAATTCTTATTACTTGATAAGGAAGTTTCAACTGAAAGGGAAACAAGCATGGATATATGAATAGATGATGGATGTTGGGAAGCGAGAGAAAATATTACTTCAAATACCATCCCATATAATCCCAATCAACCCATCAAATGGAATTGCATATTTAAAAATCACTTTTTCAGTCCAGAAGTAGTAAAAGAATGTAGATGGCACTTTTGCAGCTAAAAGATACTCCTCCTTTTTCTCTCTGTCTCTCCAGAGAAATTTTCAGCCTTGCTGTGATGATTTCATACAAATTGGCTCAGTGTTTGTCTATTCCTTTGAACAGGGGAAACATTTTTTCCTCAGAGATCTCTTTGTAGATGTCCATCTCGTCGTTTTTTTCTTATCGCTGCCGCACATGGCACGGAGGAGAAAAAAAAGGAAAAAGGAAAACGTTGACTGTCTGGATCGGGGAGGTGATGAAATAAATGTGTGAAGCTCGTCTCTGAACCAATCACGAAGCGTATGTTGCAAAGAGCATGAAAGGAGCGGCATGAAGGAAATGAAGCGAGAGAGAGAGAGAGAGAGAGAGAGAGAGAGAGAGAGAGAGCGGAGGGCTGTTTACAAGCTGCAGATGAGGCAAATCCGTCCACTCGATAAGCACTCCATATCTTAGTGAAAAACCAGCAAAGCGGGCCGATTAATAAAGTAAATATGATACAAGGAGCATTTTTTTGGCAGGAAGTAAAAAAAAAAGAATTCTCTTATTGAACGTGGCCCCGGACTTTTATCTGCCGCCTAATGGACCCCGGACCAAGCTTTTCTTCAAAGAATTACATGCTCACAATCAAGGCATGCTACAACGTACTGTAATTAAACAAGGCCTGATGGATTACGAGTGTCATTTAACACGCACTCAGAAACTCATCAGGAGAGCTGGACTATAATAGGCTCATTCATTAGGGTGCTCTCGGCTGACCGTGGCTCGTGGCAGCCTGTCTAGAGGTGTCTCACACTGATAAAAGTGTGTGTCTTTTTGTGTGTGTGTATATAGTGCCTGGCAGGACTGTGGCATATAGGTGGGCATGCTAGAAGCCAGAGTATGAACAAAGATGTGCTTTGACAGTATGTGTAACTAGGTGAGGTTTCAACTTAGCATACACCATGCTAAGCAGCTGTGGCAGCTCACAGATGCCGTATCCAACAAGGATAACAAGGGGGTGAAAAGAAAAACAAGTCAGTAGCTCATGTGGCTGGGAATATTTCGACTTTAATAACAAGATATAGTTGTGCCTTTAGACTTAAGATTAGCAAAGCTTCTGTCCGAAGTTAATTGCAATAGTCACACTCGCTAAAGTTCCCAAACTATCTTGGAGTACTCGCTGTTTTAGGCACGTTTTAGAGATTTCTGGGCTGCCAACACACCTGAATCAGCGAATCAGTTCATTACCAGCCCTTTCTGAGTTGAATAATGTAGATTTGAACAACAAAACACTACGGAGCATACCTAAAGTCTTCATACATAAGGGAAATTAGCATTTATTAGCAACATGTTTGCTTGCCGTGCTTAGTTTATATATATTTTCAGATAGAATTGAGAATGATTTTGGTAAAAGAAAAAAGGGCCCAAACTGGACCCAAAATTGGTATTAATGACTCCATGGGTGTTTTCCAGTGGTCCTGATACATTTTTGTTTAGTAACTTAAGCAAATAAAATAAATGAAAAAATTACAAATTGAAAGTTTTCCCTATTTTTATTAATGCTATGATGGTGCTAAGAGTTTTCACAGTGGTGTAAAGTATTTGAACTTTGAAATAAACTTTGTTACTTTACTTAAGTAATTTTTTGGCTACTTTTATATCGTTGAGTATCAAAGATATAAGCAACTTTTACTCAACTACATTTATACTTTAGTGAATTTAGTTTAGTGAATTTAGTCCATTATATTTTCATTGACTATGACTGTTACCAATTACATTTTGCACCTCTGTTGAAGATGTCATTAACGTTTAACACTCCTCTACCCACATCTACCTCCTGTGAGTGACTTTTTATCACTGCTGGCCCCATTTTCAGTCCAAAAAGAGCTCTAATAAATTCCAAAAACTTTGAGAACCAGCTTTGGTTGAAATTGAATAAAAATACTGCCCCTCTCATTAAATGATAATCAGCTCTGAATATTTGGTTTTACTTTATCTAAAATGATTTACTTTCATGTTATTTGTCAATTGAAAACTAATGGTTCTTCTACTTTGTAGCAAGATACTGTAATTTTATTTGTTAATTTAGTATTCCTTGTTTTTTTTTTTTACTGATTTTACTATTTTTTTTACTTCTTTGTTCTTTGATTCGGTTTGGCAGGTTAAAGAGGCTGTTGTGTTGATGGTTAATGCAGTGTTGATGTGTACAATTTTATATGTATTTTAGGAAATAAAAGCTCACAAATCAACAGTTTTTTGGCTTTTCACTAACATGTGTCATGATGTTGTGGACTAGTGCATCTATGAGCTTACATTCAATATGAGTCAAATACTCAAGTACTGTTCAAATCAGATTTAATAAGACCCTTGACTCAGGTCATGTTGGAATTGGTGAATTTTCACCTGAAATGGAGTAGGCTTTGTAGTGAGGCATCTGTAATTTTACTCAAGTATGATTTTCAGGTACTCTTTCCTATTTCCTACTATATTTACCATTTATATGGAGACTTTTGGAACACAAAATACAAAATACCCTGGATTTTTGTTGGAAACCTGTATGATGTGTTTTTAAATGCAAAAAAAAAGATTATTTGACATGACATTTAAATGAGAGGTCATTGATTTTCCAAGTCCAGTTTAATCAAAAGTTTAATTTAATAAAGAAATATCAGAGCAAGGAGACATCTCTACTTTCTTGTCCAATTCTTGGTTTGAGAAACCAGTGAACGAAGGAGCTCTAGTCTTGAATCCATGGCTATTCGTTCACAAGCTCATTCCTAGGCCTGCTCTGATAGCGAGGGTCTTAATGGATGCTCTTGTCTGAGTTTGAGGATGATAGACACAGCTCATTTGATTGTGCATCCAGGCATACAAAGAGTCCCTCACCCCCTGTTGAGACCTGACTGTGCATGTCTGTCAGAGCATTCTCCTTTCCTCCTAGTGTGAAGGAGAAATCTGTCCAGGGACCAGAGATGACAACTTGCCAAAAGCAAACAATGGGTCTCAAACAATGGGAGCATCGATTGTAACCCAAAAATGGGCAGAATTACAGTCCATTTGTGCTTTGATTCCTACGGCCAGAAAAATGAACCAAGGACAACTAGACTCCTTCCCTCTATCTGTTAAGGTACATCAGGATAATAGGTCCAGGATGTGTTAAAACACAGTTCGACCTCACAGGTTTACAGATGTGTGTGTGAGAGGGAGAGACGATTAATCACCGAGCATTAGTATTAACTCGTCATCGCACTGTAACATGGGTGGATTTCTTTAGGCGATTTTAAAATCAGAGAGCCTCAGCACGAGCTTTGTATTCTTCTGAAATAATTTAACACATTTTCCTTGGCTAATGACTGCTGAAGTTGGCAGAAAGAACAGCGAGTGCTGTTTATGGGTTAATGCAGAAAGGAATGGCTCGGGATTTCATCACTCTGCGCTTTCCTGAAAACCCCAGAGAATCTCAAGGCATCTGCTCCTTTAACATTCTGCCTCCCAGTTTCAGCCAGAATGATACAAATGGCGTACAATGTTCGCTGTAAAAAATACGACAATCTATCCAGAGAGGCAGTCTGGAATCCGACTCGCTCTGCAAAGGAAGACAATGGGTCTCCTGGGCATTTCTGTTAATCATGAAGATGAGTGTTAACTGGAAGGGATTTCTACCTTCCTTTCATCACAGAAGTGGTACCTCAGTAGTTACGTTGTACGCAAGAACAACAATTACGGTAGCCTGGAGCCAGTTGCTATTGAGCAGCATAAGATTACCTTATTATGGGATTAATAAAAGAAACCTCATAATGAGAGAAAAGAGGATGGAAAGATTATCGCAAAGAGAGAGCAAAACAAAAAAAAGATTATCCTCAGATTCATATATCAGCTCACTCTGTGAGCTCGCCATTATCGCACGGCTCTATTTAATTACTTTCAGGCTGATGCTTCCTTACGGCGTAATGATGCATGCAGCCTTACTAATGTCTGAGCAGCGTGGAAATGAATGGCTTCCAAACGAGCATTCATTTCTGGTCTGGAAAAAAACACTTTAAGCAAAGGTGCTGCATAGGCTGGAAAAAACCCATGACCTCCATCTTTGGTGGGCTGAGGACTAACAACCAGAGACCTAGCAGTGTTTTTCCATGTGTCAGTTGTGTAAAAGAATTGGTAATTGTGTCACCGTATGTGTGTCAGCAGCAAGTGAGGAAAAGATCAAGCCGTCACTTTCTAGATTTTTTTTTTTTTCAAAGACCATTTCAAAGCTGCACGTCCGTCTCTTTATCGCCGCATCAAATTAACCTGGAAGGTCAGATTCATTAATAAAAATGAGACAAGAAAATCTATCTTGGGCCCCTGTTGCATGCTGTGACATGCCTGGTGCTCACCAAAGAAATGACAAGCAAAATTTGCAGATCAATTGAGTGCTTGGTGAAGAGATCAAGAGCAAGAGATAAATTGTCTCCGCATTTTACCAATCGGGTAGTCACTCATTCATTGTGTGAAAAGATAACAAATGGGTGTTTTTTTTTGTTTTGTTTCAGCGCCTATTTCTTTTGCGAAACAAAGGCAGTCCGTGCCTGGAAGAGTGCGAGGGTGGAGACTGACAGCACTGTCTGTGCATCCAGACAGCTAAGAAGCTCTTACTGTTCCTTCCCATTTAAATCAGGAAGTGGCTGAAATAGGGAAGAGACGCATCACGAGGCATGGTGATTGGGACGCCACGTGTTCCTCCTTCCAATTACGGGGATGCTCGTCTCAGCATCCGTCGACGATCAAGCTGCCTCCAGACGAGCTTGTTTTAATGGCTTTCTGGAAAGACACTACGAGAATCCGTTCGGAAATCTTCTTACATCGTCTCTCAGACAAGTGAAAGTGAAGTCACAAGCTGAATCAAGGGTACTGAAAATCGGTGAGCTCTTCAGGTGATAACAAAAGCTTTTTTACCGTCTGGGATGACTCATTTAAATGAATAGTTTTCAGGTCCAGACTCAGGATCTTTAATCACAACTTTCATATACATTTTTTTCATACAACTGGTACACCCTTGTATTTAAAAATAAGTTTATTAAGAACTCCACAGCACCTGTATTTAAATGCAACACTTTAAATAAATATTCACACCAATGAATGTGGAATGTTATTAAAATTTATAACATTTACAGAGATGGAAGCAGATGGAGGTATCTAAAGTCAATCAACAAACGTGTCTCAAAAACAGTAGTTCATCAAAGATCATGGAAACGGAGCAATGCAAAAATCAAAAGAAAGAAAGCAGGAGTCATTAATCAAGAATGCAGAAACAGGTAAACCTCCACTCAGAAATGCAGATTGAATTAGCAAAACCTTACCTAAATAGTGAAATCTTTTTCACCAAAAATAGAAAAGTGCTGGAGCTAGAGATAGATCTGAAGTATGGTCTGGATTGAATTGAGGATTTAAAGTGCCTCCTGGATTAAATTTTGTATAATGAATTTACACTTTAAAAAGATTTACGCTACAATTATGGTTTAATTGACATTTGAATTTATATTACATGAATGTTTACATATTACATGTTACATTTTTCCTTTCTGCTGTCTAGGCATGTACCGTATTTTTCAGACTATAAGCCGATACTTTTTTCCCACGTTTTAAACCCCGCGGCGTAAACAACGAAGCGGCCTATTTATGGATTTTTCCTGGGTTTTTCCCGGTTTCACAAACTTCAAGCCCAAAAACTGAACTCCATAACATTAGACCAATTACATTTCCGAACGGAAACAAAAAAACGCACTTCACCTGTGTTCTGAGCTGCACGGCATCGGGAGAAAAAGGTTTTTTTTAAACGCACGACGATGCCAAAAGATAAACTCCCGAGAGAAATAGTTGTGAAAGGAAGGAGGAAGACAGTGAACAATGACTTTCTTAGTCGGCTACTGTTTACATACAAGCCGTTGTAACACGTTGAGTCTGGGTGAAGGGAGAGCTCGCTAACTCCAGTTACAACAGAAATCATAAGCACAAACAGCTTTCCAAAACTCTTACTTTTTTATTTTTCTTGGCAACAGCGTTACGAGTTAGTCAAAGAAACTTAGAAATGAGCATCAGAAAATAATAAGGACATATTCCTCGGTCTCCACACATGCAGTAATACCGGAAAAATGCGGCAGCAGCCTATTCCCAAAATACCGCTCTGCTCTTAAAGGAGCCACAACATATTTCACCTGTTACACCGTGTAACAGAAACTGTCTTTCGTTAAAGCCTGTGTAAAGTTCATTAGTTTCAATGTAGGCTTATAGACAGGTGCGGCTTATTTATGTTCCAAATAAAAATCTTTGTCAAATTATAGTCCGGACATTACGGTACTCAAACATGTTGAATATTCATATTTTGGGCTATTTGATTTACCTTATGTTAAACATAACAGGTAGTTATTTTTTTTTTGTTTACATTCAAACGCCAACTGTGTATATGTACAAGCATGAAGACATTTCAGTCTTGAACCATGAACATGGAGGACATTTGTCTAAACAACCTTGATACCTGCAGGGATTACGTTCTATGACCCCTTGCGAGTAACAAAAAATGGCAAGGTTTTAACTCTTCTTTTGATGGTTCCTTTTTTAAGGGGAATTGTACATGTACTGTACTGTAATCTCAACATAAATTGTAAATTACTTGTCATAAATGTTTTATTTACTATTTTAAATTAATAATACAATAATAAAATAGTTTTTCAAAATTTTTAAAATTTATTAGTACAATTTATTAGTAAAATGCTGCTCTGAACCTTCGAGCCACTCGTGGCTTCTCGCGAAAATTAAAATTTTCCAAATGAAAAGTCGGAAACTGTCCAGGTCGCAAGTATCGAAGTTCCACTGTATTTCCATTTAGGGAGACTTTAACTTCACTACATTTCAAAGTCAAATATCTTACTTTTTACTATCACTACATTTTGTGAAATCAGTCGTTCCTTTTTGTTTATGAGTGGTCAAACACATAGCAAGCCACCAAACAGGGTAAAGCAACACACTCTGTTTTAAACTTTTTTTGATTATCACTTAGTGGTACCTACTTATCACCAACATACAGTTTAGCATCAGTTCAACATCAGGCAGAACATTTTGAGAGGAATAAATGATGGAAGAATCTCCTGAATCGAACTTGCCACAACACCCATGGTGATTCTTTTGAAGTAATTGAAAAAAAAGGTTTTGGGCTCATGATAATTTTAATAGATATCAATCAATATTTGACTCATTAATATCATTCTATTAATAGATTGGTGTACTGAGAGTAACATTAGACTCTTTTCACATAAACTGAGTTAATTAAGCAAAGAGTCTTGTGACAAAAATGATAATAGGAACATTATAGCCATAATAAAGTACATTTGAAGGCGAATACTTTGGCACTTTTACTCAAGTGAAAGTTTAAATAGATCACTTTTACTGGGGCTGGGGAATATAGAAAGAACCATAGGGGACAGTGCGACATCTCTCGAGACTCTAGCAGGTATACTTGGGCTTGCCAAATCTCTCCCAAATCTGCTCCACCACATGAGGGTGGAGGCTCAATTTCTGGGTCCTCAACCCTTGACTCGACAACGTGTTCGCTGCTTCGTTCAACCAGCCTGGGATGTAAGCTGCTCTCAGCGAGAGGAGCTTCCCCTGGGCCCAAAGGAGTATCTGGCGCACCAGCCTGTACAGGGGGCACGAGCACAGAGCCCCCTGGTGGTTGATATACAAGACCACCGAGGTGTTGTCCGAGCGGGTCAACACATGATGGCCTCTAAGGTCTGGGAGGAAACGCTTCAGAGGCAAAAGCACAGCCAGCATCTCTAGGCAATTGATGTACCAAAGTAGATAGGGTCTCTCCCACAGACCCTGTTTGGAACTGCCTCTCAGGACCGCTTTCCACCCTGTGAGAGACGCATTCATCGTTAGCGTTATGCAATGACCGGGAACTCCCAACACAAGGCCTTGAGACAGGAATCCAGGATCTCTCCAAACATTTAAGGCACGTAGGCATCCCCACATGACCTTGATCGTAAGGAGGGCATTGCCCTTCTGTGAGAACCCTTGGGTCCTGAGCCACCACTGAAGTGGTCTCATGTACAGAAGGTGAAGTGGGATAACACTGGGCACAGCTGTCATGAGCCCTAGCAGTTTCTGGAACTGCTTGACAGTAAGAGGCTGTCCTTCTCTGATGGGAGTAAGATCCGCATCTACACATTTTGTGAAGCGGGGTGAGAGGGCAAGGCCAAAAGGAAGAACCCGATACTGGTAAGCTCCCGCCCCAAAAGCAAACATCAGAAACCTCCTGTGAGAAAGAAGGATGGATATATGAAAGAACGCATCCTTTAGATCTACAGTGCCCTGTAACAACTCTAGGGGCCTCGAAGGAGGTGACAAAATCTCCTGGACCACTACAATGCTGGGTGGAAACCAAGGAGAGAGTTTGCTGAAGCTGGCCGTGCACTGAAGCACCAAGCATGCAGCTTCCAAACCTGCGAGCAAACGCTGGACTGAGCAGGTGAGGTTAGAGATAGGGACAAGACCGTCTCAAAACCCTCTGCAAGGTCCATCTAAGAACTGCGAGGAAATAGGTCACCCTAAACAAAGAGTGCCCCGTGGGAGCAGAGCGAGCACAGAGATCATATAAGCACAATGAGCGCAGTTGGCTTAATCGAGAAACGACTAGCGTGCTCCATGCCGGAGCAAGCCAAACATAAGCTGTGCTTTTCCTTTTTTTTTTGAGACAAACGATTGACAAATACAACACATACACAAAGAGCCGCATTGTAAACAAACAGAAGCTGGCGCTGGCTTCTCTCCATGTGCGTTTTATACTTCCTGGTCGTGACGTCACCCCACCGCTGACGGCCAGCGTCCAATTTTTGACTGATTACACATTATTTCAGAACGTGAACACTCAGGCGCGTTCCCAAAGCTTTTCGACACAGCTCAAGTTTCTGAAAGGGAACTGGAGGTTTGCAAATGACATGCATAAATAAAACAGTGTTTTACACAAATGTGAGGCTCTCATCATGAAATGGTTGTTTGTGATTAAATGAGATCTCGACACACAAACACACACACACCGAAAATGAGCTTCAAAAATGTGTGCAAGTGCATACTAAAATTATTTCACAAACTCTAATCACTAGATAATCCCAACACAAAAAAATTAACTAGACCAAATGAAAGAAAATGTCCTTAAGACAGTAACAAACATTTCTATAAAAAAAACAACATTCAAACTTATACAATTTTCCTTTTTACACTAAATATAAAGGATAAGTCAAGAGAGGTCACGTTTTCTTTCCTGGCTGCAATTGAAGTCTTTATCACATGAAATTATTTCCACAAGTTCCACGTTTACATTACAATTATGGTGTGCATACAACTTAGCAGTTAAAGTTTAAGGGCCTTGTTTTTATGGACCCAACAGTGGCAGTTTGGTGGTGCTCGGATTTAAACATAGGACCTTGCAATTAGAAGCTCAACCACTGAGAGACCACTTCCATATTCAGAAAGACTCATGGACAGCCAATGTTTACTAGTTCAGCTTCAGCTACAATTTTAAGCCATAGGAATGGTACAATACCAAATTGCTAAGATACCAAATACCAATTAACATAATAAGATGCTGAAGAGCTGCCGAAGCTCATGGCTGAGTTTGTGGTGTAATTGGCAAACTGTAAGAATGTCGCATTGGCACATTCTACAAAAAAAAAAAAAATATCTTGGAATGCCTCAATGCTCTTTCATAGCTCATAAGGCTAAAAAACACTTTAGTTGAGACCCAAACCTGTTCCAGCATGACAATGTACCTGTGCACAAAGACAGCTTTATGAAGATATGCTTTACATGGGTTGGAGTGAAATATCTTGAGTGGCCTTTTACAGAGCTCTGACCTCAACCCCATTGAACACCATTGGAATGAATTAGAATGCTGACTGGACCCCAGGACTCCTCACCCAGGCACCAAATGTCTATTCATTATAGTTCATTCCAAAATCTAGTGGAACATCTTCACAGAAGAGTGGAGGTTATTACAAAAAGAAAGAGGACTAATTGTCGAATGGGATGTCTAAAAAAGCACATACTAATCCTATGGTCGGGTGTCAACAACTATTATCCATATGGCGTATTGGGCGATGGTATAGGGGGAAGTATTATCTTAGTGGTTAATGCTCTGGGTTATTGATCAGAAAGTCGAGAGTTCAAGCTCTGGTATTACCAAACTGCCACTAATGGGGCCCTTAAACAAGGCCCTTAACACTCTGTGCTCTAGAGGCCCTTTAACATAAACATAAACTGGCTATTGAAAAGACTCCAACCTGAATTGAAATTTTAAGCTGATGGTATGTTTTTACCAGTTGTAGCTGAGGAATATAGATTTCTCTTCAATGCTGCATTAGCTACACTTTAACATTGTTCATTGAGTCATTTCTTCATCTTCGGTCACCACATTATCTTGGTCAGGATTGTGGGAATGCAGAGACTATCCTGGGTTCACAGGGTAAAAAAGCCAAGCCTCGTCCCTGATGGAATTCCAATTGATGTTTCATTTATATGCATAGATTATAACAGTATGCCACGTTACATTTTTCATGTCCTAAGCTACATCAGACTTCGTGTAAATCATTGAGGCACTCAAAGTGGTTTGATTTAGAAACTTCCAGAATTTTTTTTTAGTGAGACTTCTATTACTGCATCACCCCGGGAGCTCAGAAACTGCAATTGAGAGAATTCAGTGAATGCAATTTTTTTTTTACAGGTCCTTTAATCTTCAGCTTTAAGGTGTTAGAACAGAACGTTCAGAGCACTTCAGTGGTTTGGCTAACCCAAGCACATTTCTTGGCTGTTCCAGTCTTTTTAAACTAGGCAACATTAAAGGTGACATTAATGAGTAGCTCAGTGGTGGGAGGTTTAAAACTATGTCAATATGGTACAGTATGTTTTATGTGTGTGTTTATATATATATTATAAATTGTGTAAGCTAAAATGTACTTACTTTAAATAAGCCTTGCTTGTTAATTTGCTTTGAAGTAACCATGAAATTGCTCCATGTGGTCAACATTTTCACTGTTTATCTGCTGCTCAGACTGTTTGAATGCATCTGTGCTGACTGAACTGAAAGTGCAAGAAACAATCTGCTGTGTAATCAGCATTACCCATACTAATACAGTCTGTCCAATGGTGGCTTGTTTAATCTATTTTGTGGTATATAATTTCATTCTTATTTCTCTACCGGCCGATAAGAAAAAAAATGTTTAATTTTAACAAAGGGAAAAAAAAATTGGCCAGATTTAACATATGTTGATAGATTGTATATATATATATATATATATATATATAAATAACAAAGAGGTTCTCTATTTATCGGAAAGTGACTGTGTTGCATCATCTTTCATATGGGTAAATTAAGACCAAAAGTTTAGTGAAGTGATGGGAAAAGAAGGGAGAGGGGTTTCCAGGGTGTGTCAGCTAAGCAATGATGGCTATAGGGATGACTCTATGGTATTTTTACTGTAACAAACCAAACGCTTTAATGTTATAATCTGTATCAATTGGAAAATGCATCTTTTTAGGTTTGAAACTGTGTTATAAAAGTGTCTGGTGTTGTTACGAGTCAGTTCCACTCTTTTGGGAAGATGGTGCACTGGATTCTGGAGTGTGCTTCTTAAAATGTGTGCTCATTCAGCCACAAGGGTGTTAGTAAAGTCATGTACTGATGAAGGTAAAGTGAGGAGGCCTGGAGTGCTGATTCATCCCAAAGATGTTCAATGGGGTTGAATTCAGAGCTCTATAGCAGGAGATATTCTACTCCAACACATGTAAAGCAGATCTTCATGGAGCTGGCTTTGTGCACAGGGGCATTGTCATGCTAGAACAGGTTTAGGTGTCCTAGTTCATTGGGTCTCCCAATAATTTTGTCCACATTGTTATGTTCAGAACGATAAATGGAAAAATGATGCCTTTGACCAAATTGTTTGATGTTAATCCCTTTTTTTACCATGAGTCACAGAGAAACAAGTCTTTTGTGTCCGTTTACACACTTAGACATCATTCCAGATTCATATATTGATTGGCTTAGAACTGGTTTTATTTTTTTTGAGGGGAAAAAACTTGCAGAGGATCGGTATAAATCCGTATTTCAAAGCGAACTTTAATTCAATCACTGTCATATCGATCTTGCACATCAATGTGTACCAGAGCTCACGCTGAGCCGACAAAATTTTATTGAAGGTACACTAACTCCAGCCATTACGTCCATGATGTTCTGCCTTATTGCCGATTCAAAATGCATCGAGCACACCTTTGATCTGTGAGCAGGTGCTTAAGTATTTGATGTTCAAGGTCTGTGTATGGAACAGAACCTGAAATGTAGACAGCTGGGGTTTTGCACCATCTGGCTCATGCTTAGTGCTGTTAATAAAATGCATCTCTGTGCCTAGACAGCTTGATTGTACCTTCTGAAACTTAAAAAGCACAAATAAAAAACGATTGTATTTGGAATTCGGTATATCTGAATCATTATTACATCTGGTTTGAACAAACGGAAAAATGACAAGGTGTTATATCACGGCCTTTACTTTTATTCGGGAAAGTTATTTCCTTTCGTGCGTTGGAAAGGGAACATAATTAAGAACAACTGAAGTTATTTTAGGATTATTCTGTTAGTGTGTTGAAATTGAGTTAAGCAACTGAAGAGTAATCTCCATGCACAAAGCAGCAATAATGAGAGATTGTTACAAACGACACTTACGTTTCCTTTTTTCCTTATGTTTCTTTGCCACTGTAATTTCTGCAATATTGTCTTTATTATCAAGAGAGATCTATACCTGCAGCAGTTTCCTTAATTTCATATATTGCTATATTTTTTTAATCTTTTTTACAGTATGTGTGCAAACACAGGAACAAACTTGAACACAATGCAACAGTCCAATCACTTGTAATCTCTGGTGAGCCTTGAAGATTCCACAAGGTGCTAGACCATGAAGACATGATTGTGTCCAATGAATGCTGCAGATTTATCAGCTAAACATTTCCTGGTTTATTACACCCCATAGTCTAGGGCACACAAACTGATTGTGCTAAGAATGCATTTCCCACATCATTCCTCCACCTCCACCAGTCTGAACTGGTCATCACACTGGTCCATGGACTTATTATATTGATACCAAATTCTTTCCACTTGCAGCAGAACCTTAGATTCGTCAGACCAGGCAACATTTTTTACCTCGACTCTCTGGGTAGCTGAAGATTTCTGTTCTTGGAAAATGATCAGTTCTTGTGTCATTGTAATTAATTCTACCCTCAAGGATTGTGCTCACCACAGTGGTGTTACTCCAAGCCTTTCTTTTACCTTGAACCTACATTTAAATTTTCATCTGACTTCTGTGTATGTGTTTCTTTTCCGTTCTGACATGAACATCTCAACCTGTGTCTGCATGATTGTACATAGTGCATTACTTTGGTGACTCTGTGATTTGCAAGTGTAGATGTATTTATTCACTTATTAGAATGAAGTGAAAGACTTTTTCGTTTGTGCATTTTTGTCCCGCTCTTATAGTGGTTTTTTTTCTTAGCATTTCCATGAAAAACACGATGGTATTGCTTAAAAGGATACACTAAAATGGATTTGGACTGTATTAATATTAACAGTCTAGTACAATGGCTCAGGATCACAGGTTGTATTTATTTCGCCTATCAGTGCACATGTTGATTAACTGTAACGAATGGACATTCAGCACCACCTACTCCCTTGTGAGTCTGGTTCCTTTTGAGGTTTCATCCTCAGGCCATCTCAGGGAGTTTTTCTTTGCTTACTTATTGGGAACAAACTTACAAATAAAAGAAACACATTTACATGGTAGTATTAATCATTTTAAAATTTTGTAACACACCAACAGGTGGCAGCACAAGGCTGCACGCACAGTCACAGAAAGCACCGACCTTCATAAGTCAGTGTGGCAAAAGACATCGTCCTGTGTACATCGGCAGTTGTGCAACTTCACATGTGAGTTTGCCAGAAAAATGATCTCATTTCCACACTCACCCTACTTGCCAGATTTGGCTCCTGCAGACTTAGATAAGATAGATAAAGTACTTTCTTGTATACAGTGCTAGTCTCGAAACTTTTCGATACCACCTTGTGCAGTCTTTTATTACCTCTTAGTTATTTATCTCTGTAAAGCTGCTTGACCAAATTCATTGTAGCGCTTTACAAATAAAAATGAATTGTATTGAACTACAATGAAAAAAGGCCCCTAAAAAGTCCTGCCTTTCAAATTGAGCACGATATTAGCGAAAGAAAGTGTACAGTCTGAAAGCAGTAACAGGAGTCAATTTCAAGTGCTAGTTTGTTCCAACATTTAACACTACATCACAGGCCTCCTCGTCGTGTTACCCGCTAGATAAAATATTTTGTCAAGATAATGACGTGCTGATGATTGCCATGGCAGCGCTTACGAGCGCTTAGCGTACATGGCAGCTCCGTTTCTCACATTCGGCACGGGAGGAGCGGATCTCTCTGGGGACACGTGCGAGCTTCAACACGATCATTTGCACAGTGCAAGCACACAGCTCTGTTTCATAAACACATTCCCTAATTACATGGCATACATTAAGTCATTCTGAAAGATCTCGGCACAAGCGCACACATGCTCACACACAGTCACACTCATCGGCTGGGAGCCACAGGTTAGTAATTACCAGGAAAGGCTGAGAGTTAAAGACACACTGGGGATGCAGAGTCGTCTTTTACCTAAGAGTACTATAAGCCCACACACATATACTCAAATACATACACACACACAGTGCTGTAACAGAACATAGGTTGTGAATACTGTGAAAGAACGGCACTTCCTGCGGTCCCAGGAGTGCGACGCTGCAAAGCCACTAAAAGCTCCCAACAGGTTCCTAGTCAGAATGCTGGCGTTGTTTTTCTCCTACACTATTTTCTGATATAAAATCTCAGCAGGACCATTAGCTGTCACAGTGCAGATGGCTATAAATACAGCAGGAACATGACTGAGGACCAAAGCGGCTATTTACAGAAGGTACAGGAGTTATCTCACCATCATGACCAGTCTAAATATTGCTTAATTCCATGGTTTGAGTCTCACTTATTACAGGACTGACTTGGAAAAATCCTGAATCACTGTAGTTATGGCGCCTTGGTTTAGAGACAGCTTCACTGGCTAAAAGACAGGAGGCGAAGCTGAAGATGTTGAGATTTTCATTGGGAGTGATGACGATGGACAGGATAAGAAACGAGTTTATTAGAGGAACAGCGTATGTAGGATATTTTAGAGACAAGGTGAAGGAAGCCCAATTGAGATGGTTTGGACATGTGCAGAGGAGGGACATGGGGTATATCGGATGAAGCTGCAGGAAGGGGGAAAAGAAGGAAAAGGTTTATGGACGTGGTGAAGGAGGACATGCAGGTAGTTGGTTTGGAAGTGGCAGATGTAGAGGACAAAGGGGTATGGAAACGGATGATAAGCTGTGGCACCCCTAATGGGAGAAGCCAAAAGAACTGTAGTTATTGCATCTGACAAACTAATCTGATTCTGAATAATGTTAAACCAACAAAATCTGACTCATGATCTAGCCTTGTTTGGACCCTGCAGCAGAAAAGCACAGAAAATCATTGGGTAACTCCCTTCCCTCTTTAATGCACCTTTACACCACACATTGCCTCCACCAAGCCATCAGCATTGTGGCTGATCACACACCTTTTACACCCACCCTTCACTCTCCTATTGTCTGGAAAGATGGACCGAAGCATTCGGACCCTCACATCCAGAATGTTTTGCCTCAAGCCATAATGCTCCTCAATACAAATAGACTGGAATGATACACACTCACACACACATAGTAAAATAAACACCTTTATTGCAGCTTTAAATTTATTTATTTTTCACGAAAACTTTATTAATTTATTTTTAATTGATTAATTTTGCATCTTCCTATCAGTAACCCTAAAGGAGGTGGTAGCTTGTTGCTCCAATAACCGCTGCACAATTTTACATACTGTAATATATCAACAATGTATTTGCACCTCTATCACATTTAGCTCTCCGTCGTTATGGATAATGTAATATACTACAGTGTAAAGGTCTATGTTGTAGATATTTTAGTGTAATCTAGTGTTAATTTATGTTCCTCTGTGTAGCACCCTGCAGGAACGCTGTTTTGTTTCACTGTGTATTAAATGATATATGGCTGAAATGACAATAAAAGCCACTTGACCTGACGTGACTTATAGTGACCCATACACTACATAATAAAATCTTTGCAGACACAAGACGACTAAGCATTAATAGGCATTAATATGGGGTTGCGCTCCCCGTTGTTGCCCTGACAGCCTCTGCTCTTTGTCAAGTCTTTCCATCAGATTTTTTAAGTGTAGCTGTGGGAATCTCAGTCACAGTCAGTGTTCTAATCCATCAAAAGTGTTCAGTGGAGTTGAAGCCGAGTCTCTGTGAAGGCCACTCAAGTTCTTTCAGTCTGAACGCCGCAAATAATCTTTATCGAACTTGCTTTGTGCACAAGTGCATTAGTGGTTTGGGCCTTAGTTCCAGGAAAGGTGAAATATTATAGTTACAGCACACAATAAGGACAACGCTAGGCTTCCAATTTTGTGGCAAAAGTTTTTTGGACAGTATATTGGTTTGGTGTGTGCATGGTGTGTGTATACATGGTCAGGTGTCTGCCTTCTTTTAACTTTTTTTTGCTAAAGAAGTTTATAACTCTATGTGCTGTAAGATATAAGAAGTAGTAATAAAAAAGAAACGTGTTCTCAACTGAGCACAGACTGAACACTGCATACGTTCAGAAACCGATAGACTTCCTGACGTATAACAACCAGATTGTCCTGTGTTCTCTAATGAATTGTTAATAGTTTGTTTTATGGATCTTCATTAATGTAGGGTTTGGCTAAATTTATCACGGGGGTATCAAAAAGTTTAGAGACTAGCTCTGTTTATACGAAAGTACTTTATTTATCTATGCTTACACACTATCACATTCAAAATAATCCCCTTGCACAGCAATACAGTGCCCCTGGCGTTCCTGCCACTTCTGGAATGTGTTCTGGATGTCTTATTTTCGAAGGGTGTCAAGAACGTTTTTTTGCGAAAACGGCGCCCCGCGTAGGGTGGGTGCGGAAGTGAAATTGAGTGAATTGTTTTTCGATGATCATCATGCACAAGTTGGCGAACGGTTTCGACATTTTCAGGGGTTTCGCTCGTCGAAAGTCTTTCTGATGTCTTGTCATCTTCCAGTGATGTTCTTCTGCTCTTGAATACCATGTCAAACATACGTCACGCCAAACTTCTCTTTGGCAGATTTGACCGGTTTCACGCAGAATTTTTACGTTTGTTCTAACTTGCTGTCCGTGATGAAATCGCAGACAAATAACTAATGTCGTCAGAGAAGCACCAAATAGCACCATTAGTCTTAAAACTATGATACCACCTCGTACATAATGATTACTTACAGATATAACTAGGTTATGCCTAGTTATCAATCCGATTTAAGTTCAGGTTTGTGTGTGTGTCATTGTTAAACTTATGCTGTTGTGTAAGTCTCAACCTTGGCCCATGGTTTATGTACCTTGTGTTAGTTTCCATAGTTATGGTATGTACTTCCTCTCGCATCTTGCCTTCCTTTTCATTACAAGTAAAGTCCCAATACGTACTGCAAACGTTGTTTGAGTTTCATTAGTCGCATTGCATTTCTGAAAAGAAAGATATTTCTCACTCACTCTCACTCTTTACTGATCTATAATCACACTCTTGGTTTTAGTCCTCCCAGGCTTCATCGTGAATAAATACACATACATTTAAATAAGTGAATTTTGTTCTACAATTCTTTCATTCTATAAAGCTTCTTTAAGACAATGTCCATTGTTAAAAGCGCTATAGAAATAAACTTGAATTGAATTGCAAAGCCAGTGAGTGATGCAAAGAAATGGTACATAGGCCTTAGTATCAGTATGCAAAACAAACACATTTACATTCAAGCTCTTAAAAGCATGCTCAGCCAATCCAAAATTTCCTATTAGCAGGCCAAATTGTGCAAACACTTCATGCGTGTGCTTTCGCCGGGTGCATTTTAAAAGGCACCACTTCACATTCATAAGCGACATTGCAATCTGTTTTCCCCGCATTCAACTATCCAACGTATCATGATATAATTTATATTCATACAAACATACATACGTAAATACATTCATACATACACATGTAGTCCATACAAACCAAAAAATCGGAGCACCTGACCTTTTCAACCATATGTGGTTCTTGTATGTATAGGATGTCTTTGGGTGCTGAAGGCTTTACATTTTCCTTTCACTTGAATTCGGAAAACCCAAACCTATTTCAGCATGGAAAGCCAGCTACATGGAGATTTACATAAGTTGGAATGAAAGATCTTGAGTGGTCTGCTATAGAGCTCTGATCTCAACCCTATTGAAAACTTTAGAGATGAATTGGAACGCTGACTGAACCCCAGAACTCTTCACCCTACATCAGTACATAAATATACTAACACCCTAGTGGATAAATGAGCACAATGCACACACTAAAATCTAGTGGAACATCTTCCCAGAAGAGTGGAGGTTAAGAGTATGGTCTGTTTGTCTGTCTGTCTAACTAGCTAGCTACCTGACTATATATATATATATATATATATATATATATATATATATATATATATATATATATATATAGTCAGGTAGCTAGCCAGACAGACAGACAGACAGACAGACAGACAGACAGACAGATAGATAGATAGATAGATAGATAGATAGATAGATAGATAGATAGATAGATAGATAGATAGATAGATAGATATTTCGAAAAAGTTTGTATTTCAGTATGGATTGAATTGTTTGAATGAGTGCTAAGGGTTGAGGGAAACACTTACCGCGAGGATGATCTGCAGAGAACTGTGGGCCACTTCCACATACTGGTACTCCAGGACACAGCCAGCTATGCTGATGTAGCGATGATCTTCAGGAGCCCAGGAGGGCGGAGGGGTCACAGGGGTAACCCTGCATCCAGGCCCGTTCTCCATCCACCATGAGCGGTGCATGGAAATGTTAAAGGTCATAACCAGGTCTTTGTCCTGTGGATAAAGAAGCAGGCATGAGCAACAGCTGACAAAATATCATAATAAACCTGACTCCTCATTTCAGGATACAAAAACTTTAACTTATTTGTTTCTTATTCAGACAAAAAGTAACTGAAAAGCATTTCAGGTCTGTATGCTGATACACATATAAGATGTATACATGTGAAGCACTTTAACACAAAGTCACATGGTGACCATATGACACTATAGCATGTAATCAGGAAATACTAAATTATTACAGAGTTTGGTTTCTGAGCTACAAATCCAGATTTGAATGAACAGTGTCACAGTCAAATGTTGTCTTATAAAATGGATTCACATCAAATACTTTTGAATGATTAAGTTGGTATACGAAAAAATAAAATCCTTCATTCATTCATCTTTAGCAAAATGCTTTATCCTGGTCAAGGTTGAGTTGAATACAGCACAAAGGACAGAATTCAAAAGATATACACAGACCAGGCATAACTCTATAACATTATGATTACCTGACTAATATTGTGTTGGTCCCACTTTTGCTGCCAAAACAGTCCCGACCCACCGAGCATTAAAAGCAAAAACTTTTTCAGCAATTTGAGCTACAGGAGATCGTCTGTTAGATCGGAGCACATGGGCCAGCCTTCGCTCTCAACATGCATCAATGAGCCTCGGCCGCCCCTGACCCTGTTCCTGGTTTACCACTGTTTCTTTCTTGGACCACTTTTGGAATCCCACATCCCACAAGAGCTGCAATTTTTGATATGCTCTGACCCAGTCGTCTAGCCGTCACAAATTGTCAGATCTGCTCAAATCTTTATGCTTGGCCATTTTTCCTGCTTATAACACTTCAACTTTGAGAACAAAAGGGTTCACTTGCAGTATAATAAATAAATCCCACCCACTGCCAGGTGATATTGCCATAGGGGCAACATAGCAGAGCCAATCCACCTACTGCCACCTCAGAAAACCAGAGAGCCCAGAGCAAACCCACATGGACATGTACTGTATGTGAACTTCCAAATGAAGAGAAAACTATGCTCAGGATCGACCTGAGGTACCATACAGCAACCTTTTTACATTTTACTGTAAATATAAACAAAATAATCCTGCATTTACATTTATGCCATTTGGCAGACACCCTTATCAAGAGCGCCTTACAATTATCCCATTTATACCATTGAGAAGGTCTGGGTTAAGGGCCTTGTTTAAGGGCCCAGAAGTGGAAGCTTGGTGGTGCTGGGATTTACACTCACAACTTCTGATGAGAAGTCCAACATTATAACCATTGATCTACCACCTCCCATGCACAACATACTTGCAGTCCTTCAGTAACTGCTTCACCAAGTCATTATAAATAACCAATGTATCATGGTTTAGTTTTTTTTTTTTGAATCACCAATAGTAGGTCATAGTATGTAAAATCCTTTGACCAGGAGTCTATGTAGAGCATGAGCCTCATTTTAAATTCACATCACAACCCCAAAATGTACACATGAAGGCATGTCTGTGACAAAACCCGGCCTTTTCTTCTCACCATGAATTTCAATAGTCCAGCTTCAAAATTCCCGTTAAATCGAATCCTCCTTTTTTATCTCTGACCTCTGACTATTTGTGAGCAGCAAACATGTTTTCTTTCACAAATATCATTTTACTCTACCAATTCAGACATATGTTGTCTTATTTACTAAGATTGCCTTCTATTTGATTCTTCATCATTTCAGGAGCCTTGGTTAACCCCTCATGACATGACGATTCACGCTGTTTAGTTCCAAGCGTCTCAGAACGCTGTTCATTTCGAGTGACACCGGGGACACGCAATCTGCCAAAGTGTTCTGAGGCCACATTTCGCTCTCACATGGTGTTCTACAAATGCACAGGGGTTCTTATAACTGTTTTTTGGGGACCATTAGGTAGAAACATTGATGATGTCCAAGCTCCATGACAAAAACAGATCCTTATGTGGTCAATCACTGTATAGCCTCAGACATATCTATTAGACAATGTCTAGTAAGCACAGATGCGTATTTGTCCTGTTTTTTTTTTTTTTATGTTGGTTGTTCATATTATTTGAGGTTTCTCCCACATTTTTCCAGAACAGATTTGTTTTTCCCTTATGAGCAGATATTTTATGAACGAGCCAGAATGTAAGGAAATATTCACTAAATATCACAAAAATCATCGCCAATAGGTTTTTTTTTTCATTTCAGCCAAAAGCTTCTGCCAGGTCCTCAGTCTTACACAAGAGATGCTAAAGCTAAATAAATCTAATGTTGCACAACGTGCCAATGCTGGATGAAGTTTCTCTAAAGAGTTGTGAGTTGACATTTCAACTGTGTGCTTTAAACAATCTCTTGCAGCAAACTGTGTGCTCTATTTTTTTTATATAGTTTGCAGCCTAAATAAAATAACCAGAATATCATTCGCTCAGGAAATGTTTCTCATCAAGGAGCAATGCGATGTCGCTGTGTTTGCATGAAAACAAAAGGATCTATTTAGAGCTTCTCGGGGTGTTTTCTTCCACTGTCTTTTCAGTGAGTCATTTGAACGGGTCGTGTCAGAACCTTTATTGTTTCTCGGGTAGAAATCTGGAAATTGTCCAACCGTTATTCCTGTGGTAGATAAACACCCAGAGTGGGGGGCTTAATCTATTTATTTATTTATTTTTTAATACTGCATACGTTCTTCCCTGGTGTAAAAGCATCTACTAAAGAAGGTTAAGGGCCTTGCTTATGGGCCTTAATAATGTGGCTTGAACCCCTGACCTTCTGATCAGTAACCATTGAGCTACCACCTCACCCCAAATGTATGTATATATATTTTGTGTATGTGTATATATATATAAAAAAAAAAAAATATATATATATATATCATAAAAAACTTTTATCTTACCTTTGTTTGTTTGTTGATTTATGACTAGCTCAAGTTAGTGAAGAGAGGTGGGGGGTGTAATTGCAGGAAAGTAGCTCAGGGGTCCATATATTATAAAGTTGTGAGTTCAAACTCACAAAGCTGCCTTTTACTTCTCCACTCCTACTACTATTGATATGATTTAAAATGCCACTAACTGAGGTCACCCTGGTGAGGACATATAAAGATTAACTTCCCAAAGTTTTACATTTTCCTTGCCACCACCACAACTCACCTCAGGCACCACTAGAATCTAAAGCTATATCCAGATCTCTAAAAAGATGCGCGCTTTGTGACAGTAATTTTATTTTTACAAAAAAATTTCAAATTATGTGAAAAATTTGAATATAGCATAAAACATTTGTGTGCAAGAAAACAGAAATCAGCACTTCTGGGTCAACTGGTTCAACATATCAATACATACTAAAGACGTTTATTTAAATGCGTGCGTTTTAGAGAATTTTTGGAGATTTTTGAGTGATCGAGTGATTAGATCTGGATTACATGCTGACTTTTATCCCAAATAAACAACAAGTTGGGGACACAGAACACTGTACGGAAAGCGTCTTCACATTTAAGTGCATCGCCCTTTTAGCTCGCGAACCGAACATCAACTGAGTGATTAGACGCAATCCTTCAGCAGCCAAACAGCACGACTAGTTGCTCTTCATATCAGCATTTCCAAGCGAGACCTAGCAGGAAGTCGATGCTGTTCATTGGCATGGCAGAATGAGCGAGAGGGCTTTAAGATTCGTACCCACAGTTTGTTCTCTGACATGCGAGAGAGATGGAGATGGATGAAGCTGTGCTACTTCATCCATGTCTCACGTCACCAATCATGGTCGAAGCTAATGACGGTGCAGAGGGTGGCAGGCTTAGTTTGCGAGCGAGATTTACTGAGTTAAAGAAGAAGTTTGCATTTGAAACTGCTGCTTCCTTTGGGTATTGATTCAAGCCGTGATTTCAAGCGCTAATTGAGAGAAAGTTACAATGACTAATAGTAAAAAGAAAAGAATATGTTGTTGGCTTGGCTTCACTGCAATAGACCACTCTTTTGTTACCATGTGTCATCCAGAGTTCCTTCTTTGTGGAAATTTTAAACACTAAATGTTCTTATCTTTATAGCCATCCACTACCCATCCATTTGGTTGGTTCTAAATACTTTAAAAGATGCCTCCTAACATTTTTGTCTATAACTATGAACCAGATATCATTGAAAGTCTGCTTTTAAGATATCAGTTTCCTAAGTGTTCTCAGAAGAATCATCGAAAAAGGATTCCAGAGCGAAGACACACTTTTAAAAACTAAAAAAAAAAAAAAACAATACATTGAAATTACATTCGCAAAGATACATCATGCTCAGAATACTGATGCAGAGAATCTGATATGTAAAAATTGAAATATTACAAAATATTTAGGTATTTAAATTATGTTGTCCTGGTTGTGGATATATTGTGGATATGTGTTTTTTTGAAAATGAAAAATTTTAATAAATAAACAAACAAAGAATCTGGAACTGTCTCGCCACTCGAGCATTTTTTTTCATCCTTTACGAAATCCAAGTTGAACAAAACTCAAAAAAAGAATTGTAGCTTTCAACAATAACAACAAAAAATCCCAAGTGCTGCTTTATTTGCCCTCCACCTTCACAGTCTTCTTCATCTTGAGAGGCTGGCAGAGAATTGAAAAAAAAAATACAATGCACTGTAAAGACATAAAACCGGTATTTAAGAACATTCGATGCAGTGAAGACATCTAGAACGCATGCAGTGCTACTAAACACTGCTTCGAATTGACTCATGGCGTCTTCCAGACCAGCGCGAAATGAGACGGTCCACATGGGCTTTGCATGTTCTTGCTTAGTGAGTCTAGTGGTGATGTGTTACATTTTCTTTTTCCTTCCATCTCACCAGGAACAATGAGTTTTTGCTCTAAAAATAATAAAAGGGCATTTGAAGGGGATCAAAACAGAGAGAGCGAATAAAGCTGCGGTACAGTTATGGGTCATCAATATCCATCAGTAATCCATCAATTCACAGCTGTATTTCCCTGAGGCTAGCACTTTGGTACGACCCAGAACGGGAGAAAATGGAAGATTAAGATGATGACAAGAAAGAGTTTAAAGCATTTCATATACAGGATGAAAAAAAACACAAAAATAAAAAACACAAAAATAAGTCCGGTGTGTCTTGAGCACTGAGATTTGATAAAAGGATAACAGCCATCATTAAAAAAAAAAGCTTTTCAGTTTCTTAGATAATCGGTGAATCTTTGAGCCAATTGGCACAACAATTTTACAGTGTTAGAACTTGTATACATTCACACACTATATTCTACTATGAATACCACTAGATGTGATACCAGAAATATAAGTCGATTTGTTTTGTATTGTAAAGTCAAGTCACAGAGAAATACAATCTCCTTTGTTTTGGTGACTATCCCATGGCGAAAGACCTAAATTACAGCTTTACCTCTGACTCTTTCGAAGCACTGCAACAGTACAGACCGATGTGGCCTTGCTTACCAAGGAGTCTTAAATACTGGAGATCAGTATGGGGTAGTATACTGTAATTTGTAAATAATTGATGTAATAATTGAAATAATAGAGCAATTACACTACTGTAATGTATTAACTTTACAGTATATGTTCTGTTGCAGCGAGCGTGAGAATGCGCAAGGGTTCTCGAGTGGAGGGCGGAGCAGGACGCTAATAAAAAGGATACAGACGAGAGCTAAAATCAGGCTTTTGAAACAGCAAAATTACAGAAAAAAAGTGCACTCTATCACAACTGCACTCTGTCGACCGCTAACAAAAGTAAGGCATCTCACATGGCAGGAGATGCGTATATCCTGGCAGCCTATCGTACGAAAATTAGAATGGCATGCCGTCGTCATCGTGAGAATGAGAGAAAAATTGTAAATCAAACCATCGTAAACTTCTGATTGGAATTACAGCTGGAGCCATTATCAGAGCTGCTGTTATAGAAAAAATATATAGTACCTGTTAGACTGTGTAAGCCGTAACTCAAACTGAAAAAACCCTCACTAGCTACAGGTCTTCAGATAGAGACAATGACTGGTTCAATAAGACGACATTCATCTAAAGCCCAGAGCTGAAGCTAAAATAAATCCAGCCGCTCGGCACCGTAATGAGCGCTCTGCGCCATGTGCTTTGGGGCGCTCTTTTGGTTCGGGGCACTGATTGCAGTCCCAACTCTAACGGCCCGTTATAGATCAGAAATATATCAAGCTAGACACTCCGGGTTTTTTGGCACGTAGCGCTCGCTGCAGTCCCGCTCATTGTCAGGGACGATTACAGCGAGATGGGGCAGGTGCAGGAGTCTCCCACACCATGAGGCCTCTAATTACCTGTCTACCGAGATATGTTCACTCTCATCACACTGACACGGCACGGGGTCAGCAATAAATATCACAGTTCGGAGGCAGGTGCACAAACCACGCCATCAATGCTAATGAAAGAAAACAGTGCGGCTCAGTGTTTAGTACTTTTTTATTAGGTTTTACTAGACGATTCTATTCATATATATAGCAGTGTGTGGGGGACAAAGCACATTACATAAAAAGTTATTGTGTAAAACAGCATCCAAGTATGCTACTACACAGTTCACGTTCAAAGATAATGAGGGAAAAGTGTTCACTATATTATTCTAATATGGCTCATACACATAAACAAAATACAATAAAATAAAAAACCTCATACTGTGTATTATGAATGCTGTTTGCAATGCTGTTGTTAGTTTCCTTATACCTCATGCTACACCTCATCTTTTTTAACTTTACCACATAATCTGTATAATCATCTGATGGTCACTAGTCATGGGAAGATCGGATCATTTTAGTGACTTGGTCCTTAAAATAAACAAATATTTTTGAAATTAAATAAAATGAAAAATTTTACGTTACATTGACTGTAGTTCCATTAATGAATATAGGACAATGCAGTTCTTTTGTCATGTGACTTCCTTAATTATTGTAATAATAATAACCCCCAGATCTGGGAGTCGTGTGAAAAAAGAACAAACAACGCTGACTAGAAGAGTTGAGAAATGAACTACTCGATTATGTTTCCTGTACGTAACACAGAGATTTTGCGAGGTTTTGCTCATGCGCGTAGAAAATAAACGAATCACTCTCTGAGACGGCTCGTTCCTCTGAATCACATTAAAGACTCATGAACGACCCCATCACTAATGGACTTTTTTACTTTACTCTGCACAATGAACCTCTATATTTGCACACCGTGCCATTTGCACTGAGCTGGTCTTTGCTCACTATTTCATACCTGCCCTTTTTATAATACATAATATTCTATGTATAAAAGTATATACCATGTCTGGTTAGATGCACTTCTTTGGCTCTGTAATTGAACGCTGTATTGTACAAGAAAGTCAAGAAAATGGCCTCTCTGGATCAGTAGGTCACAAAATCAAATCCCAGCAGATTTGCAAAAAAAAAAAAGCTGCAACTGCAGGGGCCCTTGAGAAAGGCCCTTAACCTTTAAATGCTCAGTTGCATGATACATTTTGTAATGTATACATTTAAAATGTAATGTAATGTTTATTTATATTCATATTATTCATTTTATATTATTTATTCATTTGTCATTATTTATTTATATCTATCGTATATCATAGCCTTACCAACCTGTACATACAGTACAGACCAAAAGTATGGACACACCTTCTCTTTCAAAGAGTTTTCTTTATTTTCATGACTATGAAAATTGTAGATTCACACTGAAGGCATCAAAACTATGAATTAACACATGTGGAATTATATATGGAATTATATACATAACAAAAAAGTGTGAAACAACTGAAAAATGTCATATTCTAGGTTCTTCAAAGTAGCCACCTTTTGCTTTGATTACTGCTTTGCACACTCTTGGCATTCTCCTGATGAGCTTCAAGAGGTAGTCACCTGAAATGGTCTTCCAACAGTCTTAGGAGTTTCCCGAGAGATGCTTAGCACTTGTTGGCCCTTTTGCCTTCACTCTGCGGTCCAGCTCACCCCTAAACCATCTCGATTGGGTTCAGGTCCGGTGACTGTGGAGGCCAGGTCATCTGGCGCAGCACCCCATCACTCTCCTTCTTGGTCAAATAGCCCTTGATGCCTTCAGTGTGACTCTACAATTTTCATAGTCATGAAAATAAAGAAAACTCTTTGAATGAGAAGGTGTGTCCAAACTTTTTGTCTGTACTGTATGTAAATATTTTACACTGATACCAGTGCATTTCTGGTTAGATGCTAACTGTATTTTATTACCATAAAATGTGAATCTAATCTAATCTAGTCTAATTTATCTACTGTATATAGCACTTTTAACAAGGTACTGTGCATCGTCACATAGCAGTTATACAGATATCTGCATGTTGTAGGATACAATCGCTAACGAGCATAGGCCATAGGAGTGTTTGCTCATTGTTCACTACAAAAATTCTGTTTTCAGCTTTTCTTCAGCAATATTTCAAACCCTTACAACTTCACACGAATCAATTATACTTTAATTATAAGGCAAAATGTAACCCCCTTCTTCCTTTGTTTCTTGTTTATGCTTAAATTCAAACTTCCCCAAGGAAAAAAACAACAACAAGCTGGTGTGAATCGTGCTTCAAAGTTGAAAAAAATCCTCAGAGATCTTTCAAAGTCATTTCTTCTAAAACAGACTGAACAGATCTTCAAATAACAGACTGGTTTTTCTCCAAGTCTGTTTTTTGAAAGCAATATCCATTGCTAAATACCACTTTCCAAACTCCTTGTTCAGCAGTAGGTTTAAAAAAATGTGTAACTATGCAAATTATTTATCACGTCTCACAAGAAAAGCCCAAGAATCTAATAAGTAAATGAAACTTTCACCTCAGATGGCTTCCACTCCATTGTTTTTAGATGGTGTTATGTCTGATTATGTATTTGTTGACATTGTTACTGCTAGTGTATTTACAAAGGAGTTTAATACTAGAAAAAAAATTCAACAATCCTAAACAATGAGCGCTAATTTAAATAAAAAATGTAAAGTAAATGTGCTCTTTACTTGTCACATGTACATTACAGTGGAGTGAAACTCTTTTTTCGACTAATCCAGTGTTGGTTCAGCCATGATATTGTGCCTTAACAGAGGGCTAAGGGCCTTGCTTAAGGGCCCAAGAGTGGCTGCTTGGTGATAATCGCGCTTGAATCCCCGACCATTATGCTACTGAGCATATTTATTTGATCAAAACACACAAACCTGGTTATTTTCATTTGATTCCTCTCATTAGCAAGGTATTATATACTTGCATAATACAATATACATAATATATATTGTGCATCCATACATATTTTGTTTATTGGAGCAAAACATGACCATTATTGGCAATTATGGGAAGCGGTAAATCAGTAGTTAAGATTCTGGGGTAGTGATCGGATAGTCAGAGATTTTAAAAGCCCCAGTATCACCAAGCTGCCACACTTGGGTCCTTGAGCATGGCCCTTAACCCTCTGTGCTGCAGGGGGCACTGTATCCCTGCGCTCTGACCCCTGCTTCGTAACATTGTTAGGATATACAAAGACAGAATTTCACTTTGCCAAGTCAAAAGCCTTTTTCTGGGGAAGTGGTAGCTCAGTAGTTAAGGCTCTGGGTTACTGATTGGAGGGTTGGGATTCAAGCCCCAGTATTACCAAGCTGCCCATCTTGGGCCCTTTAACATGGGCCTTAACCATGCGACAAGTAAAAAGCACCTTTATTGTTACCTTTAACAATCATAGTGACTAGAAAGGCATCGTAAAATGCGCAACATATTACAACCTTGAGGGTAAGGGGTTACAAAAAACAGAATACCACATCAGGTGCCACTCCTGCGAACTAGAAAAACAAAAATCTATTGTCTAAAAAAAAAGGCTATTATGGGCACGAAAACTGGGCATTTTTTTTTTTTTTTGTCTTTAACTACCCAGTTAGTGCAAAACTAAAAAGCATTTTTTTGTGTTTTTTCTTAAAAAAAAAAAAAAAATATTTTCTGCTTTGTGTATTGGCAAAACGTCAAATGGGAGCTTTTTCCGGGTGACATTATTCTTCCTTGTTAATGGTTTAGGCTATTTACTTTGTGCTTTCAGGGGAAGTTTCTATTTTGGCTGCTATTTGTTTGTTGTTTTCGTGTATTCGGTCTGGCAGGCTGAGTCACATTCATTTTCCACCTAGATGCACACTTTTAAATGACCTTCCAGACGCTACAAGACAGCCGAAGTTCCTGTACTGTCGCTCTAATAGCTGGAACTAACCTGCTCGATGCAAACACCATGCACGATTGTCATGCTCTGCAACTAACAAAGCCTAAAAAACAAGAGTTATACACCCGTCCGGGGCGTAATACGAGCTCCCTTGTAAACAAGGTCACATCGTCGTCATCCGTTGCGTTCCCTTTTCTCCGGCAGCTGCGTACGGGACGATCGTCACCAGTGAAGGAATTTTGCCTGTTTACAAGAGCATGAAATTGGCTCATTTCGTAGTACTGAATTAACCCACAGTGAATAAAACAAAAGCAGGTGCACGAGCTGCTGCTGTTGCCGCTGCAATACGGTCACCTTTCTATTTCGGTCTCGTTTAAAGTGCCGACCCGAGACACGACATTTACAGTCCGGACGATAACAGACGGAGAATTGTTTACATTTATGAATATTGCAGTATGCACACTACATCTTTAGCAGTAGCAGGGAGAACGGGATCCTCTCGCCACGCTAGAACGGTACCATAACACGCTCGTAAGAATAGCATCTGCATACTGATGATGTCGCCACAGGGGCTCCTTCTATCGATTAAAATAGGGGTGGGGAGAGAAAAAGCATGACTCTGACAGTGACAAATTATTTACAAATAATATGCTAATCGAATAAAAAATAAAATATATATATAAAAAAAATATATATTCACAACACTCTAATTAAACACGTAGAACACAAGCATGCACAATGTTTCAGAGACAAATATGGCGTCGCAAGTCTGGATATCACATAATGGGGAAACTGGAGAGAGAAAGAGGGAGTGAGAGAGAAAAAGAGAGAGAGGGAGGAAAGAATAATGAGTCTTTGAGTAGGATGCACCGTATTGGTGTGGTGTATTTGAGCCAATACTTGGAAAAAAAACGCAGCTATATTTTTCAAGTTGAAACCTCATTTGCGAAAATTGATGTAACCATGTGACCCAAAGTGTGCTATTACCCGTGTCTCATGTTGCTCACTGCAGGGCTATACCGCTATTTTAGAGTAAGGGCCAGACTACTTAAACAGTCCCAATGCCAAAGATGCTTACAGTATTTTATGTACCGTTCTAACAGCTATCTTTTCTAAACAATTGTAACTGTACTAAACAGGATTATAAAGCATAAGAGCACTATATCATCACTAGGGTTGCCAACATCAGCAAAGAAAAATAACTTAGTTTTTATAGAAAAATAAGGGACACTCAAAATATTTGTACTGTACCACCTAGTGTGTCATTTCAGTGTTTGCATTTGTGTGTATAAAAATTTTTTTTTGCTTGAAATAAAAAAGCTGAAATGAATCTTACGTAAAATTGTATTCCTTTTTATTTTAATATTTAAATTTGACATTTAAATAGGCAAAAATCAAATCAGTAAGCATATACTTTACGTTGACAATATGTTAAAATCACACTCATTCAATGTAGTATTTTGTATGTTTGAAAAAACTAGAAATTGCACCCTGGGTTCTTTGTTTTTTTCGGTCGTTCGGCCGTAGGCGCGGGTTGTTTTTGACGTCACAAACACCGACATGTGGCGTACAGAAAAATCTCTCCTACACAATTTACAATTTGCCATGTACATATTTCCCTGGACTTTTTCAAGCCTCCCATTCTGATTTATATTTCTGTAGACAATTTCTTCTTTCTTTTTTCATCTCTTGTACATATATAAAAGTTCACGCTTTAATTCAGCAACTGTACATACCTTAACCTTGCACAAACATTAACTGCACATTTAGCCTATATACACTTCTCTACAAGTATATTATACAGGACAAACTGCGTGTAATACGAAACATTGCTTTTATGTCTTAAATATGGGGTTGGCAACTCTAATCATCACACATACTGTACAACACTCAGCTCAGTGGTAAAGGGTCTGGGTTACCAAACTGGAAGGGTGGGGGTTCAAGCCCAGGTGTTGCCAAACTCCCTCTCTTTGGCTCTTGACTCTACAAAATAATTTCACTGTGCTGTAATATATACCGTATTTTTCGGACTATAAGCCGCTACTTTTTTTCCACGTTTTGAACCCCGTGGCTTAAACAACGAAGCGGCTTATTTATGAATTGTTCCTGGGTTTTTCCCGGTTTCACAAACTTCAAGCCAAAAAACTGAAACCAATAACATTAGACCAATGAAATTTCAGAACGGAAACGAAAAAACGCACCTCAGCTGTGTTCTGAGCTGCACGGCTTCGGGAGAAAAAACTTTTTTTTTAAACACGCAACGATGCCAAAAGATAAACTCCCGAGAGAAATAGTTGTGAAAGGAAGGAGGAAGACAGTGAACAATGACTTTCTTGGTAGGCTACTGTTTAGATACAAGCCGTTGTAGCGCGTTGAGTCTGGGTGAAGGGAGAGCTCACTAACTCCAGTTGCAACAGAAATCATATAAGCACAGACTTTTTTATTTTTCTTGGCAACAGCATTATGGGTTACTCAAAGAAACTTAGAAATGAGCATCAGAAAATAATAAGGACATATTCCTCTGTCTCCACACATGCAGTAATACCGGAAAAAAATGCAGTGGGATGCTATTACCAAAATACGCTCTGCTCTTAAAGGAAGCGCAACATATTTCACCCGTTACACCGTGTAACATGTCTTTCGTTAAAGCTTGTGTAAAGTTCATTAGTGTAGACACTGAGGCTTATTTAAGTTAAAAATAAAAATTTTTGTAAAATTCAGTGGGTGTGGCTTATATATGGGTGCGCTTTATAGTCCGGAAATTACGGTATGTAATTAATAAAGTCTCTACTCTCCAAGTAGAGTCCAAGAATAGATATCATCTCCACACTTAAATGTCAGCTTACATCTTCACGAACAATATATTAGACCACATCAGTAAACACATATTAGTAAGAGAGAGAAAAAAACCCAGCAAGTCAAAAGTGACTTCATTATTATCTGAAGTAAATTAGCCACATTCATCTTTTGCGTCTTTGTCAAGGAACTGAAGCGATGAAGTAGGAAGTTTCCATCCTTCGCTTGACAGTTTCTCATTGCAAATGAAGGATGAGCAGTTTATTATAGGCAAAAGGCCTTTTTGAAAATTTAATCAGCTGGTTAATCCAATTGAAGAGCCAGTAAAAATTTGCTCGAGTGCCTGGTCCGGCCTGCAGGCTGCTAATTAAATACTGTTTATGAACTCAAAGACACACTTCTCAAATGCTTCTGAGTAGGTGCCTAGTGCTTAGAAGTAGCTCGCAGAAACATTGTCGTGGTAGTGTAGAGGAAATGCGAGCTGAAAAACGTCATGATGAGAACAATCAAATAAATTCTAAATCAAATTTCAGACTGGGAAGTGTTTAGTAACTAAAATAACCACTTTTAACACTTGTGGTGAGCAGAAAAGCACCTCGGAATTGGGTAACACGTCGCATTTTGAGGTGCAACATCAGCCGGAAACCACATCAGGTTCCAAGAACAAACAAATCTGAGGCTATCATGGGCATAGGGTCACCTGAACTGGAGAGTTGAAAATAAGAAAAAATCACCTGGACTTTTTCCAAGCTGCAACTGTCCACTTTTGGCATGTCTGTGCCTATGATTTCTGTTCTTTCCTGACAGAATTGAATCCTGATGAATCCTTGCAGTCCAAAAAAACCCATCCACTTCAAAATATGATGTGTTGTGCTTTCTAAAAAAAAAACTTTATTCTTTCCTCGCCAAGGTTTCTATATCCTTCCTGACAGCATGAACCAATTTGGTCATTTTTCTTTTGACCTCGCTCATAAGCAAGGTTTCTTCCACACACAGAACTGATGCTCACTTAATGTTTTTGTTTTCTGCACCATCTTGTATATACTGTACAGTAAGTACGACGCAATCCTATTCTTCTTTCGTGTGTTCGATGTCAAATATCTGCCTTGTGTAATTTTGCATTACGCTATTACCACATGAGGTGTACAGATGTTCCTAATAAAATGGACATCAACTGATTTCGAATGATTTACAAAAAATAAGCATTCAGAATAACACTTTTGTGATGTACATCCTACTGCACACTATTCACAGCCACAGTCATTTTTATATGAACTCAAAATCATGCCTATAATGTACAGACAGGGCATATTAAGAGAAAGAAAAAGATAGAAAGAGAGAGAGAGAGAGAGAGAGAGAGAGAGAGAGAGAGAGAGAGAAAGGGAGGGAGAGAGTAATCATTCACACAGCTCTTTCTCATCTCTACGGCTGCTATATTGATCTCCTCAGCAGTCTGATATTAGAGAACTAATTCACTTTTTTCACATTGGGTGATGTGGATTTGCCCCATTTATTACCCCAGAGACGAAAACCACTAAATCCTGTCATCTGGGTGCTGTGTGGTGAAGAAGGGGTGTTGTCTGAGGAGAACATCTGCCTGTCCTACCCCTTAACTAACAGACATTTAACTCCAGCACCTCGGGTGTTCTTACATTTGCTGAAATATCCCAGCGGCAGTCTCGAGAGTTAGACTTATATGAAATAAACAGACTGAAATCCTTGAGTCTCAGTGGTGTTGGTGGAGGTGGATTAAATAAATAAAAAAAAACATAAGGTCGAGGTGTTCTCAGCAGCCATTATGGACGGCCAGCTTCTCCAAAACCACACAAAAAAAAAGAAAAGCTTCCTCCCTGCCTCACGTTTTCAATTCCATGAGTGAAGTGGTGCATTTTTAATACTCTGCATCATGTAATGGGGACAATGGTGGCAAGAGCTAGCTGAGGACACCCCTATCTCCACAAACCACATGAAATGAAATGACATGAAGTGAAATCCAGCAGACAGATACAAGCTTTGCTCTAATGAGGCTTATTTGCTCATTTGTCTTGTTCTGTGTTCCAGGTAGAAGAAACAAGAGCAGACTGTGATCTGAAACGACACTGATTTCATTTATGCATTTCATGTAAATGTAATTAAACATATCGACCCATAGGGAAATGCAACCATAAACACAGCCATGGGCGGATTATTATTACAGAGAAAGAAGCATCGGTATTAATGAACGCTCATGAAAATGTATTTTAATCGGGGGTTTAAAGAGAGGAACAGAGAGAACGAGAGAGAAGCAAAGCGGAAATAATTTTAAGTCGCATTTGGATCGGTCGAGACTGAACTGCTTGGCATATGAGAAGAACGTAGGCGAGGCAGTGGCGCTTTATGTAGAACAAGCTCTCTCTTTTATATTTCTATTACGAACAGGCAATTCAGGATCAAAAAACAAAAGGCGCAGAGAGAAGATCAAAGCTGAACGCAACAGAAAAAAACGTGCGAGTGAACGCAGCACTCCGAGGAAAAATCGACCGGAAGAGTATCGGAGAACTTTTCATCTGCATGTCATTCTGTGGTTGTACAAGATTAAGAGCATGAGAGAACAAGAACTGAGAAACAGTGCAAGAAAAAAAAAAGGTATAGGTCAAAGGAAAGAGGGAGAAGGAAGGATATGGTGTGGGAATCCACAGTGGAGAAGGTGGAGAACGATATAAGGAAAGAAAAGTACTGTGGAAAATTACAGGCATGAAACTATATTTTGGGCCGGAAAGAAATCAGTTTCAGACTCACTTCTTAATTCATATGTTTTTTTGCTATGGCTTTTGCAATTAGTGGTGCTGATGCACACTGATCCATTAACATTGGATCATATTGGTTAGAGAAACAAATCTGATGTGGATGGTAAAAGAAAAAAATACAAACACCAGAAGACTAATGTTGTATTTGAATGGTGAGATGGCTGACGTTTTAGGATGCTTGTAAAATGGCCCTTTTTCTTCCTAGAGCAAATTAAAAAACTTTCCCCATTAGGGGTCTCCATGGCGGATCATCCGCATGTTTGATGTGGCACATGTTTTTACGCTGGATGCCCTTTCTAACGCAACCCTCCCCATTTATCCGGGTTTGGGACCGGCACTAAGAGTGGCTGGGGTCGGTTCCCTGACCGGGGATCGAACCCGGGCCGCAGCGGTGAGAGCGCCGCATCCTAACCACTAGACCACCAGGGAACCCTTCTGCCTAGAGCAAATTAAAGGCCGTTAAAAACAGAAACTCTGGCAAATAAGCTGACCAGATCTAAACTCTTACTCGTTTGTACGGAAGTCCTGAAAGACCCTGCGTTAAATTATATAATATTTTTCTTTCTTGTTTTTTCACGTTATCACCACTTAAGATTTTTCTTGATTTTCTTGACTTCAACGAGAAAAAAACGACCTTTGTTATGTCAAAATCACGAGAAAATGAAGTCATGATCATGACAAAACAATGTATTGCCTCTTAGAATCCGTTCATTTGTACTCATCTCATTAAAAAAAGTAAATAAAGAACACCGACAAAATTCCACTAGGGATAATGAGAGAAAAATGTCCGAACAGCTAAGTCACTGGCTATCTTCGAACGACGGATGAAGACGTACTTCTTCATGAAACACTTAAACTAGGGCTTATTTTCCTTGTTTGTTTTATGTGTTTAAAAAAGTGTGCTAGAATTCCTAAAGATGTAGGCTGATGGTATCCTAAGTCTGCATCCTACTGAACCAGTATTGATGTATTCACTAATAGACTTCAAAGCATGTCGCTCTAAATAAGGGCGTCTGCTACATAAAACCAAAATAAAAATGTAAACCATAAGAAAAAAGTTATAGTCAAGTTCGCACCTACTTACAAAAATGTTTTGTTTTTTTTGTCTGGGACCATATTAGTTTGTTGAATTCGGAGTACAACATAAAGTCTAGTTGTCAAAGTGGTGAAATGGTTGGCTTTGACACATCACAGGTACAGATTCCCTGGTTTAGTCTCAAGCTTGGGTTCCTGATTTGAAGTTTTCACATGTACTCACTATGTCCATGTATGCTTCCCTCCTACCAAACACATACCTACAGGTGGACTGGGATCCTAAAATGAGCCTTCATTCACATACTGTACCTGAGCCTCCGGGTGCACAAAGCTTACTGATGGTGAAGTAATATTGTATTATGTCCAGTGTGTGGACACCTGACCCATTATGTTTATATGTAGTTCTTCCTTAAACTGTTTTGGCAAAAAGACTAAAGAATAGAATCATATAAAAAGTCTGTTGTAACATTACCATTTCCCTTCACTGACACTAAAAGGGGCCAAATTTTTTCCCCTGTATGACAATGCCCATGCCTTCATAAATCTAAACATCAGTGCCTGGCCTCTGGTGGAATAATTCAATTTTATTTGATAGCACTTTTCACAATGGACATTGTCTCAAAGCAGCTTTTATAGAATGTAAGAATTACAGAATAAAAATTATAATATGTACACTGTGTTAGGAGGACCACCACAAACCCCAGCCACCGACCACAATCTAGGAGAAGGTTTTCCAAAACGACTGTTAAAAAAGCAAAAAAGGCACCTTACAAAAAAACCCAAATTACTACAAGTTATAACAATGCCAGTAAATAGGTGCCCATGTTGAAAAAGACAACTTCTTGCACGTTGCATGATTCTTGCTGCTGAGCTCATGCTCTCCTGGTGTACTGACGATATCTTGATTATCGGTGATAAAAAGAAAACGGCGCAGAAGAAATTAGATTTCAGAGTGCATTTGGCACCTTATTGCACCGAAGGCAGTCGAACACGCAAATAATTAAATTCCACGCTTCCATTAACGGACCCTCCGTTCCTCCCTAACAGCCCATATGGTTAAACGAGGCAGTGCACATTGCTAAGACACACTCCATATGTAGTCAGAAGCTTTTGCTACTGAGTCTAATAGCTTCATGACAGCTGCTGGAGAAGGTTGTATTAAAGTCATGGAGGCTGACTATGGATTTAAAGAAAACAACAATTTTAGCTAAACTCAGCTAGGTTTGCAAAACTGTGGTTTAGGCTAATCTGGCTGCAGAAGAGCAGGATTTCATCTTGGTGTCCAGCTGTGTGTGTTATTTACATGACACATAGCGTTACTGCTATTTATTTATAAGTGTTTTTTGCTAGCAGCTATATGCCTTATTCATAAATGTAGAATATTTGTATGAACAAACCCTATAACTTTAGGCATGCATGGAAAATATGGAAGCACATACTGTAATATTGAGAATAATTCAACGGAGACTAGAACACAGCATACACAATTAGCCAAAAACTAAAATATGCTAGCTGAAGAAAGCAATCGTTTTTCAACACTTGTAGCAAAAGGGAAGGACAAATGTTCATGAGGTTACAAACCAACAACAGTTACAGCCACAATGACTATTTAAGGTGCTATGTGCAAATGTAGAATAAATAAATAATGTAGAATAATGTATGATTGAAGGTAGAACTGAGCATAAACAACACAACAGTGGTATAATGGTATAATGGCAAGCAGTATACTATTAAAATATCTGTTTAGCATTGGTTTGCTTTTCGGTTTTTTACATAATGCATCCTGGGTATTATAGTCAAGAAATATTGCCATGAGTAAAGGTGAAAAAAAAGAGAAATGCACAGTTCAAAGTCATAAATTCCAACAAAATCCTGAGTTTAAAAGGCATATCTAGCTGCAAAACATATCAAACAGCAGTTTACACTGGAAATTCCCTTGAAGCCTGAGGGAGCAATGATGGCCTTGAGTGAGAATAACATCTCTTCAGAGTCTGGTAGCAGTTTAGAAAGCAAATAATTGGGCGTGTTGAGGACACATAGACAAACAAAGAAAAGTAGTGCACACAGGGAATTCATGGGGTACAGAGCTTTATTATTTTTTTGACTCGGGTTAAACAAGTGTCTAGTGGCCATTATTTCTTCTGGGCCTTTGTGGTGCTGAGGTAAGAAGAAATGCAAACAGGATGTAAAAGTACAAGGGCTAGCTGTTCAGTAAGCTTGAGACCCTTATATTGTTTATCCATTGTGCTATTTTCCGCTGACATTACAATATCGTGTAAAGGCTGCTGGAGCCTGAATATGTGAAACCATCTTGACATCAGATGCTTGTTGTTGTTGAAGACTGAGGACTGAAGGGTGTTTATTAAAGCTGTGCATTTTCTATCTCACCATCCTGCTGTGTAAAGCCTGAAGTAAAACAATCTGCAGCTCAGCTCGACCTTCATATCAAAAACATTTTAATAATATAAAATAAATAGTGGTGGGTGGCGATGCAGTATAAACAAGGGTATTTTTTTTTAAAGGACCATTCAACTGAGTATAAAACAAAGGCAAGCGATCATTTTGCCCCCTCATTTTATCATTGTTTATGTGACAGTTTATCACTTTTTTGAAGTGGACTGAAAAGAAGTTGTCACTAGTCGATTGTAGACTGTATTTTAGTCATTTTGAGATCAATAAACACATTAGCTGCTTAATCCACTTAATGTTTTGGAAAATTGTGCAAAAGAAATTGTGACTAGCATAATTGAAATTAATAGAATATCTAGTCGAATACATTAATGTTGACTAAGAGAAGTTTATCATTACACTGTTTAGAAAGAATTTCAGACAGATTGCGATTGTTCCCCATGAAAAAGTCACTTTTCTAACAGAATTCCAGCTATTGAACATCAAAAAGGCATGCTAACACGAATACTTTCTTTCAATATGTTAATAAAAATGAATACAATGACATAATAACATACAGTAAACTCCCCTCAGCCACAACAACAATCAGCCAATGTGTAGTGCAGCGCAGCAGGACGTGAAATTCAGTATATTTACTAAAGTTACAGCTAGGGGTACCAATTTCCTGTAAATAGAACGTTGAAATTGGAAGCAAGACAAAAAGAAGTGCAGATGTTATCATTTTTAATAATTACTCATGAGGATAAAAAATATATTAACTGGCAAAAACATCCATGCGAGACAAGTACTAAGCTTCATACAGCACATAAAAAGCAAAAACTGTTGTGATGAACTGTTTGGGAAGTTCTTGAGGAAAAAACAAAACAGTTTTTGACTCTGTTGTTGTCTATATGTTACATCAGGTTTTTTGTTAGTTGGTGACCTTAGTTATAAAATTAGCTAAGTCACACATAAGTTTAACATAGCAACATGCTAAATAAAAACATTGTTTGTCTACAGTATGAAGAGATTTAAAATATAATAAGCTAATATACCAGATATTATAACTGCTTCACCTGGGCATCTGGACCACTAGAAAGTGATACAAAAGTATGGTTTAATGATTTACGACCCCTAAATGAGTAGCGCTTTACAGATTTGGGCCACCGAGCTAGCAGTGACAGCGAGGGCAGAGGCTGACGTTAATGCCAGGAGAGAAACAAAGCCTATAAATGAAAATGTCTCGGCACTAGTTCAATTACTTCTACATCTTCATATTTCCCCCATTGACACTGTAGAAAGAGTGTAATATAAACTTGCCCAGGGCTTTTATCTTCTCCCCTATTAAAAGAACAGGTGCAAGAAAGATTAACGACGGTCTGGTGTGCGCGGAAATCATTTACGGATGCCGGCGCGTTTCATTTTAACACGTCGGAAATTAAACCGAAACACCGAAACCTATCTGCGAATGCATCCACCAAATCGGCCTCGGAGACGCAACGGTCCGCGGAAAGGAAAATATGTCGCTTCTTCCAGGACTTATGCAGATGTGTGTTATAGCCACAGGGCAGCTAATGAGAACGCTAATGCAACAGATATAACACACAGCTGGGCCCGTTTTGGATGTATACAGATATTTAAGTTGTTATTGTTTGGTGGGAGGATGGAGGCATGGTGAGGATGGTAAAGCCTGCCAGAACAGCTGCCAAGACAATAAGACATTTAGAAAAACAAAACAACAAAAAAGGGCAGGTTAAGGGGTCAAGGCAGGTCACCGGTTTGATCAGACCATTAAGCACACATTGAAATCAACCAAAGCAGATGGGTGAACGAGCAGAAACAAGGAAGAGGGGGGGCTTATCTGGAAACAGTGGGGGGCAAATTAGATTGAAACCATGGAGGAGGATGAAAGGGTTAGCCATGGAACTGGCTTGTGCCAAGGACATGATTCAATACCCCCATACCCCCTGTTCCCCATTACCCCTCCCTTCCTCCCAAATCCTGATTTTCCTTTTTTTTTTCAGCTCTTTGTAAAGTAGGCAACTTGGACAGAGAAAAAGTAGGTCAAGTGGTTGAGGTTTCCTCTCTGGAGGAGATCTGTTCCTGTTTTCTTTCACATCTTAAAGAAGCAACACAAGTATAAATCGAATGATTCATCATACATTCTAGGGATGTGCATCTCCATTACTGAGGCCACATCTCAATGCATAGCCAACAATACAATACAATAAAGATATTTATATGAAGCAGCTTCCGATGCGATATGATACTATTTACCATATTCATGTTTTGATTCGACACATCCCGATGCAATGGGAAAAATCTGATGCTATGCAATTTAATATGGTACAGATAGTTTGCTTTTATGTCTTTGGTTCAGACAGACAGCAAATACTTGGGCTCTTCACAAAAGTGCCTTTGTAGTGAAAAAAAGATCAAATAAAAAAACATTAAATTAAACCAGATGTTATTTTCCTGTGCTGTCTCCGGGAAGATGCAGCTCTACCTCTGCCATGTAAATCTATAATTCTATGTGACTATGTCTGAGAGAACGCAGTTGAGAAACATTTTATTGACGAAATTATCAGTCTACATATAAAATATTGGTCACAAATTATTGATCACGTTCTAAATAATAAAAATGCAATAATTTTATATAAATAAAATACATTTAATAATGCAAATATGTTCAAAATAATGCATCGTGATACAATTGCCAACTTGTAATCCGTCTTGTTACAATTTTTCGTTATTGTATGCCGATGCACAGAATTGAATTGGTGAATCTTACCATCCCTAATACATTCATGTGTTTGGACAAAATACTAAGATTTAAATAAAAATGTAAAATTAAAATTAAAATAAATATACAAACATACGCAATAGTTAAATTATGTAATTTAAATTGAAACAGTTGTCATATACACAATATTTGCCTTTGCTAAATAGGAAATAATTAAATAATAATTATAATAAAAAGGGAATGAAAGAATAAAAATAAATTACCAAATAAAAACAGAATTTACAGTAGCATACAAATTGAAATTAATAAAAAAAAATAGAATCTACACAATGTATATGCATTAAGCAGCAGAAAACAATATGATTGTTTAGAAAATGTTTCAAATAAACAAGTTTCGTTGCCAAAACCCAGGATGGAATGTCTCATTAGATAAGAATTCAATCAGGATATTATTATTATTATTATTATTATTATTATTATTATTATTATTATTATAAATATTATTATTAATATAACTGCTAATAAAATACACAGTAATAGACATAAGATAATAATTAACCAGGTGAATTCTTAAAATAATAAATTAACATGCTATTAATAAAATCTGAATATATTACTGTTCATGAATAATAAATTAATTTGAATGGGTTAAAGGGTTTTTGGCATGCAAGCAAATGAATAAATGAATGAGAATATACTTGGATGAAAAATGTATTAACTATAATAAACAGCATCACACTTCCATTCTTTGTTCCAAAATCATAAATGTTAAATAAACATGTCCCTATAGAAAAACTATACCATATCAACAATAACAAATGCTTTTTTTTTAAAAGCAAACTAAAGAGTTGTTGCTATAGCAACCATAAAGAAACAGAATAAATGCATTAAAATAAACCGCTGATTTGAATTACAGGCAGTAATGCTATCAGGGGTGCAGTTATAAAAGCTTTTATCAATATGAATGTACACAATGTCCTAAGAACATCAAATAATACTCTCTCTCTCTCTCTCTTCCTCTCCCTCTACCTCTTCCCATCTGCACATCCTACCCCCTGAGATTCTGACCCCTTCTGCTCCCTGGACCTGCCTGATCCAACCCGATGCCCTACTTCTCCATGAAGATCTGAGCCCAAAGGTACTTAAGATTGCTGTGTATGCTGCTGCTGCAGGTTGGCTTGCATTGGATTACAATTATTATGAACAGTTTTGCCCTAAAGTCTTTATCAGTGAACAGTTAATAACTTTAACAAATGAACTTGGCTGAAACTACCATGGATTTCCTGGTTTCCTGCATACAGTACACAGTTATAGAAGGGACTTATAATGGGATTTATAATCTTATATCCAGCTATATGTAGTTCTTCTCCAAACTGTTACCATGATGACTGCACCCCAGGCCTCCTAGACCTACATCAATACCTGACTAAAGCCTATGGGTCTGAATAACACAAATTTTCAAGAACTAGTGGAACATAGTAGCTTTATGTTGTAAATGTAGCACAAGGGTTCCTGGGGGACCGTTGTTTCATTTTACTCTGTACTGCATCAGCTATATATGGTTAAAATAACAATAAAAGCTTTTTTGACCTGATCTATCTATCTATCTATCTATCTATCTATCTATCTATCTATCTATCTATCTATCTATCTATCTATCTATCTATCTATCTATCTATCTATCTATCTATCTATCTATCTATCTTAATAAAGTTTTTATAAAGTGTGCATCGGGTGGCATTTGTATCACAATGATCGTTTTTACCATATTTGCATAAGTGAAAAACTAATTTATTTATACATAATTATTAGTTGATGCTCTATATTTTATTTAGAAACTGTTTTATATTTTATCCTAGCTAAACTTTTTCTCGAGTGCGAGACCGAGGCGTGTCCTGAGAGTCACAGAGAATGCAGATTAACATGGCAGAGGTAGAGCTGCACCTTCCTGGAGACAGAACAGGAAAGGAACGTCTGGTTTTATTTTATCTATTTTCTTTATTTCTGCACTTCAAAGGGCTGTTAATGAAAGGGACAAATGTTATAAATCAGAGGGGCACTTAAGTACATTTCTGATTTGCTGTTTGTCTGGAAAAAAAAAAGGAATGGGACGTATCTGTGCCATACTGAATTGCATTAAATCATATGTTTTCCATTGCATTGTATTACATTTAATTGAATCACATCAAAATCGTTAAATCAAATCAAAATCAGATGGTACTGCACCGTAACAGGGGTGAATCGTATCGCATCGCATCGGTAGCTGCGTCACATGTATCGTAATGTATCGTATTGGCTATGCATCGAGATGAAAATTGCATCGGCCTCAGTTATGGGGATGCACATTCCGATATATATACAGTACAGACCAAAAGTTTATATATATATATATACAGAGTATAGACCAAAAGTTTATATATATTATATATACAGTACAGACCAAAAGTTTATATATATTATATATATAGTACAGACCAAAAGTTTGGACACACCTGCTCATTCAAAGAGTTTTCTTTATTTTCATGACTATGACAATTGTAGAGTCACACTGAAGGCATCAAAACTATGAATTAACACATGTGGAATTATATACATAACAAAAAAGTGAACTGAAAATATGTCATCTTGTAGGTTCTTCAAAGTAGGCATCAAGAGAATGCCAAGAGTGTGCAAAGCAGTAATCTAAGCAAAAGGTGGCTACTTTGAAGAACCTACAACATATTTTCAGTTGTTTCACACTTTTTTGTTATGTATATAATTCCATATATAATTCCACGTGTTAATTCATAGTTTTGATGCCTTCAGTGTGAATCTACAATTTTCATAGTCATGTAAATAAAGAGAACTCTTTGAATGAGAAGGTGTGTCCAAACTTTTGGTCTGTACTGTATATTATAATTAATTACCATTAGGGACAAATGTTTTTATTTAAATGCAATGCAGTTTATTTACCCAATATCTGTAAAGCTGCATTGGTATAATGCTTTCCATTTTTTTGTCCTTAGAAAGTTAAACGTTTTATTATAACAAAGTCAAGGTTGCTATAATGCATAAAACACACACTCACACATCCAAATAGGATTAATGATTACAGACGGTGATGCTTGCTACCTCCATTCTGACCCCGGAAACCCCTGGATTACACCTTGGACAAAAAAAACAACCCGAAAGAAAGCCTGCCATCTCACAGAATGCATTCTGGCTTGTGTTTTATCAGCTGCACTCTAACACCATACGACTGCCAATCTGGTGTTCTCAACCACCCAGCATTACAGCCTGCTGGCATCACACACTACGGATCTCAACCGAAAATATGATCTCCGACACCCTGGTGAAGGTTATCAGTATTTTTCTTCCTCACACTCTGCCCATAAAAGCAACAACATTAAAGTCCACAAGCTTGGGAAGCTTTATCCACTCATATTTATTTCTTTAAATCGTATTTTTCCCTTCACCTAACCCATAATCCTTCAGTTCACATGTTCTGACACCAAGTTTGAACCCTCCCTTGTGCGCTGCATGTTAAGTGTTTACCCGGAGCCGGCAGAAGAAATTTTGCGAGAAGACAAGTGCAATCATTTACCTACATGTATATATGTTTCTTGCCTAAATAAGCCATTAGCAAAGATCAATCATTAATTCCCACCCTGAGGCCAGATGTTTACGGAGTATGCAAATACAGCCCTATTGAACACACTCAAACGTATTGTAAAAGAATAAACCAACCCCCCCCCAAAAAAAAACAATTAACGGTTTACAAATTGCAACAAAAGGCAAAGCAGTAATAACCATTTCCTTACTGCGAGAGAGAAGTTGTTTACAAGGACACGACGTTCAAAAGTAAAAGCCGAAGTCTCCAGAGAGAAAACGACACGTCTTATCGCAAGCCAAAATACCGGCATCGAGTCTCATTATCAGTTTCATTTCAGATCACACGTCGAACCCTGCCACACTTCCACGATATTGATTTATGCTTCTTGCTCACACAGGGACTTGTGTGTGAATGTGTGTGTGTATGTGAAAGTCTGTGTGTGTATGAGTGAGTGAAAGAAGGAGAACAGATGATGGGTTTGTCACTCCTGACTATGCGCCGTGTGCAGGATCCAAATTGTGTTGTGGCTATTGATATGAGCAGAAGTTGACTGAAGTACGAGGTCAAACTTGTTCGAGATGAAAAGTTTTGTGACAGAAAGAAAAAAAAACTAGTTGAAAACCCAATGAAATCCAGGACACAGCGAAAAGAGACGAAGAATGGCGCTAAATAGAGAAAAAGAACAATTCATGACGTGAAGAATAACATCAGGATTTTTGGAAGGTCTTGTTGTAGGTAAAGTTCACCCAATTTCCATTAGGAGTGACGAGGATGGACAGGATTAGAAACGAGTTTATTAGAGGGACAGTGCATGTAGGACGTTTTGGAAACAAGGTGAGAAAGACAGAATTGAGATGGTTTGGTTTGGTGCAGAGGAGGGACATGGGGTATATTGGTAGGAGAATGCTGAGGATGGAGCTGCCAGGAAGCAGAAAAAGTTGAAGGCCAAAGAAGAGGTTTGTGGGTGTGGATGAGGGAAGAAATGCTGGTTGGTATGAAGGGGCAGATGTTGAGGACAGAGCGGTATGAGGTGGTATCAAAAAGTTTTAAGACTAATGGTGCTAACTGGTGCTATTCTGGACTCCAAGCTGCAACAAAGCGAAATTCTGCATGGAACAGTCCAAAGACGCCACAAAAGACGTTTGACATGACACGGAAGAACATAACTGGAAGACGCAAGAGATCAGGAAGACCTTTACCGAGCTGAACCCCCGAAAATGTTCAAACCTTTCGGTAACTTGTACACGATGATCGTCAGTGAACGCATGATCCCACTCTTGCACCCACTCCTTTCACCGGATTTGGCTCCTGCGGACTTTGCCCTCTTCCCCCTAGATGAATAACCAGCTCAAAGGTCACCGTTTTGACCCCACTGCAGAGATCCGGTGCAAATCACAGACGATGCTTGACACATTTTAAAAAGAGACTTCCAGAACACATTCCAGAAGTGGCAGGAACGCTGGGAGCGCTGTATTGCTGTGCAAGAGGATTATTTTGAAGGTGATAGTGTGTAAACATAGATAATTAAAGTACTTTCTTGTAAACAGAGCGAACTGCTAAACATTTTGATAGCCTTTTATATAAGGACGGTTGATTTGCTGTGGTGACCCCTAATGGGAGCAGCCAAAATAAGTAGTTCCCACACCAAAGCTGATTATTTACCTTCTGCATGTATAATCTAACATTCAAGCTCTGGGAATGAATCCAATTTTGTGCTACGTTCACTACTAAATAAATAAGTAGATGTAATGTAAATATGGCTCATGCTGTGAACCAATAATGGTGAGTTATGATGTAGCTGTTCATTTTGTAAGCTATGCAGTGTACATTATTCAACAGAAATAATAGTAAAAAGGATTTTACTTGTCACATGTAGCTTACAACATAATGAAATCCAGTAATATTAGTAAGCTGGAGTCAGAGATGATACAGAACCCCTGAAGCACAAAAGATAAAGGACCTTGATCAAGGGCCCAAGAGTGAACAGATACTGGTGCTTGAACCTCCCACCTTCCAATCAGTAACCCAAACCCTTAAACACTGAGCTACCACTTTCCTATCATGCCTATGCAAGGGTTTTTAGGAGCACTTTAAAGCTGAGGTCCAGAACATACAGAGGGTCAGGGGGTCATCATGCAACATGAATAAGGCCAGATAGAAGCATAGAATGTGAACCAAAATAAAAACAGAACAAACCCATAGAAGCAAACACAATAACAAGCTTGGTCTTGAGCTAAAAGCGTGAACAAGCAAAGTGTCAATGAATGTGAGTCCTTATATGGTAAGTGTGTGTGTGTGTGTGTGTGTGTGTGTGTGTAATTGGAAACAGGTGTGTCTCATTAGAAGCTGAGTAACTATAAATGTGAATCTCTCCCGCTCTCTCTTTCACTTTTTACTGGTTTAGGGTTGCCATGTAGTAGAAAAACTAGCACAAATGGTTCATGTGCTCTAAGACAGCGGTCCCCAAACTTTTTTGCGCCACTGACCGGATTAATGTTGGACAATATTTTCATGGACCCGCCTTTAAGGTTTGGCGGATAAATACAACAAAATAAAATGATAGGACCGGCATAAAAACTGATATTTTCTAAATATAATAATAATCGTGAATCCACTGTATTGTTTTTTGTTCATTTTGCTTGGTTGGGGGTTTCAATTTAGCGGTAATGTATTATGTGTTAGCGGCCGGAGCAGCTCCTTTAAGAAGGTAGAGGATGGAGGTAAGACATGTGACCGAGGCATGCATCTTGATGTGTGTCGGCGCTATCTTATGTTATATGTATTGTCCCACAATGTCTAGTGTTGTCTAGTGTTGCCTGTCTGTCTGTACTGTCTGTTCGAGACCACTGCTCTAAGCAATTGAAAACTATTATAAACTGTCATTGTGTGAAGTGAATTAAGAAGTATTGTATAAACGATCACAGTTTCAGTCTATCCATCAATTTAGATAGATTCGAGTTTGGTATAAATGTGAATGTATATGATTAAATGAGCTAATTCTCTTAGCAAACGATCCTGCAGCAGTTACAGAAAAATCAAAACATAAAGCAATGTACTGGAAAATATTAGCAACAAATCGATCTCACTGGTCAACGAACTGGATCTGAGGAGGAGACATGTTTCTACAGAACAAAGACTCCAAACATACAGCGTAACAAAAGTTACTCAAGAAGGTTTTTTATGGCCGAGTCAATCTCCTGACTTCAATTCCAAATGAAATTTTATGGTAGAGTTTGAAATTGAGACCCCATCATGCTGATCATCTCAGGCAGGTGAAGATGATTTGCCAAGAGGACAGAGGATGAAATCTCAGTGCTGTAAATGATCTCTTACTCTACATGTATCAAAGCTGTAACAGCACTAAAAAAGTCCTAATAGTATTAATTTTATATTTAAATTATACATTTAAATATAAAAAGAAACAAAAACAAACATATAAATAAATACTATGAATAAGGTAAAATGTCACCATTTTTATTCAGTGAGTTTTAGTGGATTTTATTTTATTTGGTTGATTTTAGTGTGCGTTTATATTAGCATAAAAATAAAAAAAAATAGAAAAATAAAAGGAATATTATGAATTTTGTCCTGAACCTAAGCGTAACCTTTAACCTGAAGTAAGCTGTGCAAATTTAAATTCAATTTTAATCTTGTTTATATGTCGTTTTTAGTCATTGACATTTTCCACAAAGCAGCTTTATAGAAATTTGAGTATAAATATAAAAGTTGAAATGTGTAAATGTGTAAATGTATACCCAATAAGCAAAGCAGAAATGATGATGTAGCAATTAACATCTCACTAAAACAAAGAGTCCATGAGATAAACCAGACCATCATATAACAGATATCATCTGCTACAGGGAAGAAATGTATTGGGACACTTGACTTTTCCAGCCACATGTGGTCAAACTGTTACTATAAACTTGGAGGCACACAATTGTATAAGATCTCTTTGTACGTGATTAAATTTTCCTTTCACTGTTCCCTTCCCCACATCCTTCCTCATTTCCTCGTTTCACAGTCACAACTTGTAATCTATCGATTTGTGTTCATAGACACGAATTTCCTTTTTTTTCGTGTCACTGAGGACGACTTTCTATATAATGTATTTGAATAGGAAGTATTTTTGGTGCCTCCGCCAAAGTTTTCTTTCTGCCATTCGACACCACAGAAGCTGCATTGTTTTTTTTCTCGTTTGTTATTGATTTTTACCTCCGAGCGCCATTACTCAACATTCAAGCAGGAGATTATATCCGTGTTTTTATTGCTTTAATATTTGGTAAACTCTACTCGCTATTATAAACCATCGTCAGTGGTTCCTTCCAGTCAAAATACAGTAAATACTGTAGATTCTCCGGGTTAATTAGGGAGACTGCGTTAATTAGAGACACACATTCATTACAGTATAACCCAAACCGTATATTTTCTGCCTTATTCTCTGATAAAAATGGGGAAAAAAGATTACCTTTGGCATTTCTGTCAACATTAACCATGATCCTTTGCTTACGTTGCTATGAAGACGGAGTCAGATGAGGCAGTCGTGCTGAGTGACACGTAAAATGAGGGAAATTCGTGTCTATGAACACAAATTATTGGATTAAATTTTGTTGAATGTATCACTAAATGCCGTGACACTCTAAATTCTGTCTTTCTCACTTATACATCTTACCTGTGCGGTCCCTCTAATAAACTCATTTCTACACCTGTTTATCCTCTGAAACCTTCAGCTCCACCGCCTGTCTTTGTGTCAATGCCTTTTAGATTGAGCGAACAGCTCTTCTAATAATGAAGCTTCTGTCGCTACTTTATTTTTACTTCATTGCTACTTCGTTTTTTTTTTCTCATTTCAACATTCTCTTCTCCAATTCACAAAATGTATGGAATGAATGACTGCAAAATCGTTCATTTAACTCAGTAATGCAATCATGAAATGTTGACAGATGCTGTCTTACTCTGCGTGCAACTGTGACTTTGTGTGTTAGAGCGGCATTTTGGGAACAGCCTGCCGCTGCATTTTCCGGTATTACTGCATGTGTGCAAGACCGAGGAATATGTCCGTATTATTTTTTGATGTTCATTTCTAAGTTTCTTTGACTAACCCATAACGCTGTTGCCAAGAAAAATAAAAAAGCACGAGTTTTGGAAACCTGTCTGTGCTTATATGATTTCTGTTGCAACTGGAGTTAGCGAGCTCTCCCTTCACCCAGACTCAACACGTTACAACGGCTTGTATCTAAACAGTAGCCGACCAAGAAAGTCATTGTTCACTGTCTTCCTCCTTGCTTTCACAACAATTTTTCTCTGGAGTTTATCTTTTGGCATTGTCGTGCGTTTAAAAAAAGGTTTTTTCTCCCGATGCCGTGCAGCTCAGAACACAGGTGAGGTGCGTTTCATTGGTCTAATGTTATGGGGTTCAGTTTTTTGGCTTGAAGTTTGTGAAACCTGGAAAAACCCAGGAAAAATCCATAAATAAGCCGCTTCCTTGTTTAAGCCGCGGGGTTCAAAACGTGGGAAAAACTGTAGTAGCTTATAGTCCGAAAAATACGCTATATAAACTAAACCCATACCGGAAGCGGAAAAAATAAGATAAAAAAGGACATGTGGTACATATACAATATTGATGCATGCTGAATTATTTAGATTTCAATTATCTCCTTTGAAAACGAATAACATCCATCAGCAGCAGGTCGTTCTGAGGTGCAAAACTTTGTGAACTTCAGATGTACACGAGTGATTTACACAGAGAACAGTGGGCGATGAATAAAAGAAGCACTAATTAACACACAATGCAAGTTTTATTTCATTCCGGGTTAAAGTGTCAGAATCTCATTTTACTGTTGACTGCAGTCGCCACTTTCTCTGCTCAGCAACTTAAATGTGAAGTTTTCTTTCTTTTTTTTTTTTTGCACCTGAAATATAATAAGCTTCAGCTTTTCGCGTCCACTGTGGACGCTCGGCATGGCACGACTCCTGCGTGATTTATATGCCGTTTTATTATTGACCTTAGCTGCATTTTAATTAGACTAATGCCAACAATTATTTTGATGAACTAATGAAGCTGTTTGGGGCTGAAATAAATAACTCTATATAAAAAAAGGCTGTTATTGTAATTTGTTAAGCCGTATTAATCAGAACGGACCGCATTCAATCGCGGTAAAAGCTTTCTCCATCACTGTTTGGGCTCATGCCCAATTTATGAGTGCTGCTGGAGAAAAGGATGGATGAACAGATGGCTGTGTAACAGTAAGGACCTCTGCAAGCAAAAGGCAGCACTTTACCTTGAGAAAAAATACACACACCGTGACCAATTACAGCAGGAAGCCCTTCGTCAGCGTCACCGTGCAGTGAGCATAATTCCTAAAAGCAGCTCGTCATAAACTAGTTCCATGGTGGAAAATGAAAAAAAAATGCTAAAACGTGTGTGTGTGTGCAGGTGTGTGTGTGTGTGTGTGTGTGTGTGTGTGTGTGTGTGTCTGTCTCTCTGTCTACCTAAATCCTACCTGCCCTCAACACACAGTACAAATAAACAAAAGACCATGTGTGCATGCATGTGTGCATGTGTGCGTCTGTGTGTGTGTGTGTGTCTGTATACCAAAAGCTCAGCGCACACACACACACACACACACACACACACACACAACTGCAAAGACACATGCACATACACCTGCACACACAATTATGCACAACCTGTACATGCACATGGTGAAATTATTTGGAAGACCATGTGTGCGTTCTGTGTGTGTGTGTGTGTGTGTGTGTGTGTGTGTGTGTGTGCGGTGTGTGTGTGTGTGGGAGGGTCTAAAGCCCACCTGGACATATACACACAAACACACACACACACAGATGCAGGCTTGAAGACGTGACCTAAATCACCACAAGAACCAGCTTCTCCATGCCAGAGCCTTTAAAATATGTCTTTAGAATTGGCACTGGCATTTTCTTCACTTAATGACAAATGCAGTTCTTGTAGTTTTATCCATTCGGAATTATATTCAATATTGTGGAACGGTTCCTGTTGTTACTCACGTTGTAGCAGGCACTGTCGACTCTCATAGAAAAAAAAATTCACCATATCAACCATGCCACCAGGATGAACTAACAGGCGCACAATAACTGCTTCATTTTCAAGTTATTTTGATTGGATAGTCAGAGAGTGCACTAGTCGTAGATCGCAAATCGAATCTGTATCAAAATGCACAAGCTCAAATATTTCTCGCTGTATGAGATTTCTGTCTGTGAAGCCGTGCTCTGTTATACTGCGTTTCTGTATAGTATTGATGGTTACTATAGACGTTGCAAATCAATGATGGTGCACAGCCTGAAACTAAATGATATATCAGAACCAGAAATTTATATTAACCTTACGTTCACTTTCTTTCTCTGACTCCTTTTTTAATTCTGTACAATATTAAACACAAAAGAGGCACCTTCGCTGTGTCACGCACTTCTTGCTCATTGCATCAGGGAGTTTTGCCAAATGACTCACAAGGATAATGAGGTCAGAAAGAAAAGTTTCTCTCAAAGTTTATTTAGTGAAAAAAACCCTCTAAAAATGACGTTGGATTTAAATGACGAATCCTGAGACATGTTACTATGTATGGAACGCTGTGCGGGTCAGAAAATAATACTAACCCAACAGAAAAGAAAACCATATAAGGAATACAATGTTGATTTGTGATAGAAGAGTATCTGCAAGAATGAAAGGGAAAGTTTATAGGACTGTGGTGAGACCTGAGATGTTGTATGGATTAGAGACAGTGGCATTGAGTAAAAGACAGGAGGTGGAGCAGGAGGTAGCAGAGCTGAAGATGTTCAGGTTTTCATTGGGAGTGACGAGGATGGACAAGATTAGAAATGAGTTTTCATTAGAGGGACAGCCCATGTAGGACGTTTTGGAGACAAGGTGAGGGAGGCGAGATTGAGATGGGTTGGACATGTACAGAGGAGGGACATGAGTTATATTGGTAGAAGAATGCTAAGGATGGAGCCACCAGGAAGGAAGAAAAGAGGAAGACCAAGAACAAGGTTTATGGATATGGTGAGGGAAGACATGCAGGTAGTTGGGTTGAAAGAGGCAGATGTAGAGGACAGGGTAGTATGGAGACAGATGATCCGCTGTGGCGCCCCCTAATGGGAGAAGCCAAAAGGAGAAGAAGATAAGGAATACAATGTACAGAATGGACAGAAAGAGAGAGTGGGTGTAACCTCATCCTCTTGCATATTCATTGTTGTCAAAAAGCTGTTTTAATCCTGTGTATTTGTGTCTGACACAAATCCTGTGTATTTGAACTCACCATCACTATAACATAACCTTGAATTTAGCTATAAACACACAATTGCCTTTTTTTTATTACAGGACTGTTATACATTGTTTTCAAGGTTTTTCAGAGTTCAGAGAAAAAAATGGTTTGGAAACCTAAAACCTTTGCGGAACTATTCAGCCAAAGCATGTTTGCTAAGAAAGACATAATGTAGCTAGCAAGACCCAAACTAGCTAGTCTGAATCAAGATTTTAGCTAATAAAATGTTTGAGCTTCCAGTTAGCGGCAAGCAACAGTACAGTACAGTACCACAGTAATTTACTGCAAAAAGCAGAACAACTCTTTACATATCTCAAAGTCTTTTAAAACCACTACATCGCAAAGTGACACCAAACCATGAGGCAAAACAGGAAGTGATCCGGTTTCAAGATGTCTGCTACTTAGCACCGGGATACTGTTTTGTTCATTTTTATAGTGTCCTGCAGCAGCCATAAAACACATGAGCAAATACTGTCTGATAAGAAAGTGTGCGATTTTGTTTACACAGTGTTAAACTGGCGTTTCCCTGCCTGTTAGCTACATTAGCCTTGCTCTAACGCACAACACCAAACATGTTTTATCTATTGCAATGGGGGAAGGGATTGTTAATTTTACAAACTAGTTCACTAATGACTGCAACTCAAATCTTTAGCTCTGTTGAGCATCTGCTGCTTATTTTGCATCGGTCATTATATTCTCTGCTACAACTCTTAGGCTTAGTTATATAATTTACAAATCTATCTATCTATCTATCTATCTATCTATCTATCTATCTATCTATCTATCTATCTATCTATCTATCTATCTATCTATCTATCTATCTACTTTTATATTAGAAGTGTATCATTGACTTCAATTTAATTTATGCTGGTTTTTCAGCCATGTTCGTTCTGATGAAGTGTTGCATTAAGGGAACAGCTGCTAACACCGTAAAAAAGGCATTTCATGCTAATCAAGCTTGTGTGTTTGCACACAGAGTCATATGTGACAAATCTAATAAAATGGGCTTGAACTCCTCCCTGCTCTCATCCTTCGCACAATGAGATGCCAATAATGGAGACCTTTGAGGAGGAGTGGAGAAATAGCTCTACCATCAGTGTAATAACACTACTGACCTGCTCGTAATTGGGAAATGAGCAAGTCGGGTGCCTGGGGTGGGTTAAGGGGGGGGATGCTGGGTATGTGAAAGTGTATATTAGTGTATATGAGGCTGGGTGGGTGGGTCGATGTAGGGAGGCAGGCTTCACTGATGTGGCATGCCTGAGGCAAGAAGTGTCTCCTTTTCATTCTATCACCTCCTGAGGAGCAGGTGCAGAATGGGAGAAAGAAGACTTCCCCATAGACATGCAGGCCCCACACACACACACACACACCCACACACACACACACACACACACACACACACCCCAAAACATACGATGGGCCAAGTGAAACAGCTCCAGCATGAACAGATGAAAAAAAGCCCATTTGGATCTGAAAAGACAGAGGGAGGGAGCAGGGGAGGTCGGAGCTCCTGTGATGGTGGATGTAGCCCAGCCTGCTGGGACCATTTGCGCCCCAGACAAAAGTGACAGAGGCCGAGCACATCAAGCAGACCCAACCGGCCGGAAATAACACAAAGACAAACAATTTGGGTTGGCTCTGCCTGAGAGGCACTGCCCGAACCCCCCCTACACACACACATACACACACATGCTTTTAATGGAATCATGGCCTCGCACAAAGAGAGAAAGAGAAAAAGAGAGAGAAAAAATAAGAGAGAGAGAGAGGGGCTCAAGCGAGACATCTCCGCTTCATGTGCTTTATGAAGGCTCTACAGAAAACAGCGCAATATAAAGCGACACTGCGTGCCGGGGCAAATAAAATAAGCAAATAAAAACAGGGACGCTGCGTCCTGGCGCTTCTAGAGCCTCTGCTTTTGAAATGGATTTTTTAATCTTTTACTATCGATTAAACATTTTTGTCGAATGTAACTTTTTCTAGCACAGGAACTGCAACTATTACACTAGTTCTGACTGCTAGACCAGTAAAAAGACAGTTTTATATTATTTCTCTCATTGTCACGTATTGGCAGCTAACTATTAAAAAATGTAGGACACGAGCGAGATCAAGACTTGACTGGGCAAAGAAAATGTACAGTGCACCCAGAAAGTATCCATAGCGCTTCACATTTCCCACATTCTTTAATCAAAAATGGAATAAAAATTAATGACAGGATGCACTGGAGCTCAATTTTGAGTGTCATGTCAAAGGCTGTAAAAACTTATGTGCATGTGATTTTATAAATGTTTTGATTATTATGGGTTTTGTTCATAGAATTTTCACTAAAATAATGAATTTAATCCAAGGATGTAACAATAAAATGTGGAAAAACCGAAGCATTGTAATTACTTTCCAGATGCACTGGAAAGTTTTGCAACAAAATGGTCACATTTTATTGTTACATCCTTAGATTAAATTCATTATTTTAGTCAAAATTCTATGAACAAAACCCCTTAATGACACCATAATAGAAGTTTGTTTGAAGATTTTGCAAACTTATTAAAACATTTATAAAATCACATGTACATACGTTTTTACAGCCTTTTACATAACACTCAAAATTGAGCTCCAGTGCATCCTGTAATACATTTTTTATTCCATTTTTGATTAAAAAATGTGGAAAATGTGAAGCGCTATGATTACTTTCCGGGTGCACTGTACAAGTTTTGCAACAAAATGGTTCTGTAATCGTCATTAACTTGAGCAGAAAGTGCATTCTTCGCAAGGAAAATATCTATCGTGTCTGCATCCATAACGAAAGGAGTCTCCAGTATCGGTGTGTTATATTAGTAAAAATAGTTATCAACGTTGTAAAGTAATGTGTTCGTCTTTTGAGGGAGTAAATGTACAGTATGTTGGTACATGAGACAAATTCTTACTCTGCAAGTTCTTGCGCTTACAGCTATTGTTTACTTTGGGCATGTTGTATATTTTCCAATGATTTTGTGAACACAAGTTCTGCAGTATTTGCTAAGAATTGGTTTTGTGGTGATGCTGAGGTCGTACGTTGTTGTATCAATTGCGGCAGTTGCCGTTAACGGAAGGAGTCTCCGGTATCGGTGCTTCCAATTTTTTTCAACATTGAAAAAGTTGTTCTTTATGAAATAAAATTGTATTAAAGCCTTCCCTATTTATTTCTTTGTTTGTTTGCCTTGTTAAGTCATGCCCCTAGTGGTCCGGTTCCAAATTCATTCACATTTAACGAATACACAAAGGAAATATAAACGCTTATGTGACAGTCGCATGCCCCTACAAGCTATATAAAGTGCATACAAAATACTTACCTTTACAACAAACAAGACTAAGATAAAAAGCTGATCACAGAGTTCTAAGCACATTTTTTAACAAAGAATCCAAATTTTGTATTTTTCATTTAGATGCACAGGCTTGCAGGCGTCGTGATCAGCTCAATGAATGTTAGAAGAGAAACATCTGCTAGCCCTGTGTGTTACTGTGAGACAGCGTGCATGTTTAGCTGGAGGTGTGGCGTGCCCTGGTCCGGATCATCAGGCTGTGAATTTGGCGTCTCGCTCAGCTCCTTTTAATCTCCCCGTCACCTCTAAGACGATTTCCGCAAAGCTGAAAGGAGTTTCGCTTTAAAGTGACTAAAACCACTTAGGCAGAGAGAAATAGCATGAGGCGGCTTTCCTGCTCTACTGAAAAAGAAAAAAAAAAGTGCGTAGCGTAAAAGTTCATCGTGCTGATTTTTCCGGCCTCGGCGAAAAGGTAATTTCCATTCTATTAGAATGCCAAACCCGTCGTGCCTAGTGCTCCTGCGCTGGCCCTGGTGTCCTGGTGCCCTCCTGTGCGTCCTGAGCCCTCAGACGCCGGTATGAAATGTCATTATGGCAGGATCAAGACGGAAATGAAAAAAAAAAAATTAAATAAAAGAATATGAATTTCCAGGCGTCACTGTCTGTCTTGCGCTTGTTTATTTTCGGTCCTGTCATCATCAGGCTGCCGAGGGAACGAACAAGAGGAATGGATGACAAAATCCGAGGCAAAAGTGTCCATCAAAAGAATGTCTGCATGCTTAGAGAGGCCGAATAACAAAAACGGAGCATGTTGTTGCTAAATTGGTCTATGTCTGAATCTTAGTGTGACAACATCAGTCAAAAAAACCTGAATCTCATTTTCATTCGAAAACGAACAGAACACGACCATTCGATTCCCATGGAAGCGAATAAATCCGACCACGAATATTTTAAAGATACATATAGTCCATCATACAAAATCTGAACCAGACGCCACTTTATAAGATGCTTATAATATCCTTCACATGAGTGTTCAGGTGTTCACACCGTTTTGCTTGCATTTTGTGTGTGTGTGTGTGTGTGTGTGTGTTAACAGTCCTCTAGCCTCTCATTACTGTCACTGCTAAGCAGCACTAAACTCCTAAATCTTCAAAAAATCAATTCAATTTTATTTTTATAACACGTTTAACAATGTCACAAAGCAGCTTCGCAGAAATAAACACAGTAAGAGCATAAATGTTTAACCCAACTTCACCTGTGTAAGTTTATACCAAATGAGTAAGCCAGTAGTGTCTATGGGAAGGAGAATCTCCCTGAGATGGTTTTAAGAACCCTTGAAAGGAATCCATACGCAAATGAAAACTCATCCTCATTTGGGTGACACCAGATATTAATTCATCATAGCTGTATCATTGTTCACAGTTGGACACAGTTGGACGCTCGAGTGCGAAACAGGTGTTTGTACTTTTAAGACTTTGAAGCAGAACCGTTCATATTTTTTACAGTCCGAGTTGAAATCGCTGCTCACCGGTGGTCATGTCGTGCTTTTTTTGTAGTGATAGATGAGGTAGAGCATTCCTGGCAAATTGTGCATAGCGACGCAGTTACAGTTGGTAGCTACACAAGCACATACTTACTGGCCATTGAATACATAATGGGTAGGTTTTAACTAATAACCGGTCGACATGGTGGATAATCTCACACAATTTCTGACTATACAGTATATACACTATATCAAATGTTCAAAAGGTACCTGTACATCACACTTGAGTAAAAGTATAAAAAGTCACCAATTCCGATATGACGAGTAAAAGTCTTAGAATGTGATTCGAACAGTACTTGAGTATTTGACTAGTATTGAACGTGGTCTCAAAGTTGCATTCGTTCTCAAAATCAAGTCACGTGTTAATGAAAAGCTAAAAACAGCTGATGCGAGGTTTTATTTCCTAAAATACACCTCAACACTGCATTAATCAAAGACCATAACAACAGCTTCTGCCACAGAATGAAACAAAGATCAAACAAGTCGCTCAAAATTAAGACAAAGTAGTAAAGCAATCTTTCAATAAGGTCTCTTTAATTAACAAATGAAATTACAGTCATGTCATAAAGTAGACGAACCATTTATATTGAAATGGAGAGATCAAATTTAAGGAAATATCTTCTCTGCTGCACAATAAATGATCCACAGCATATAAAGCTGTAATGCAAAATGTCATTGTAATGGTCATTATTAGAGAGTAGAGAGTAAAAGTTTAATATTTTCTATATATATGTATTTGTGAATGATAGGATATAACAATTATTACTTGCCAGAACATTTAGAGCAGAATCAAGCAGTATTTTCTCCAAATGCCATCAAATATTCCTCCTGTTTCTTCTTTTATTTTATGCTACAAGCTTTATATCTGACCGTTCACTCCCACTCTCATGAGACACAATGAGAGGGCATAAAAGATCCCCCAGGAGTGTTAAATTGAGTCAAACTCTTATGCACAACATCACACTGTTCACAAACCTGCAGTCATCTTGCTGGTAATCACGCAGTTCTGACAGATGAATCATCTATGTATATTGAGGATATATTTAATTTGATAATTTTCGTTATATGAATGGATATGCGGATATAAGATACGTAGCATAATCACTTCATAGTCCTCACTCTAGTTTGGTGTGGCTCTAGGTCGCTCTTTCGACCTTTGAGTAGCGTTGCTATTACAGCCATTGAAAAATGTGCTGAGTCTCGGATGATATAATAATTTGGCTCCTCATAGCAATTACAAGTTTTACACCAAAGAGAAAAAAACCCTCCATCAGCAAATACATCTAATTCAGTTAATGTCAAAGCTAATTTAGGAAAACGATTCATTATTTTATTGCTGTGCTCAAAAATTCAGAACGTGATATCGATTCCTGCAAAATCCAGAAATGATTTGCAGAACATTATTTATAAACTGTAACACTGATACCATGATGTGCATCATCCCTAGCTGGAGACGTGTAGAACAAAAAGACTGGAAAAAAAAAACATGCAAGCCTCTGAATCCACACCAATGTTATGACAAAGGCAATCAATCAGCACTCTGCTCTATTGGCAGTGTGCAGCTGAGTGGGGGGAAGTGTCCGCCGATAACGAATGAGAGGTGAAGAATGAGCAGCGCAGCCTTTAGGGGGAAGGACTTTAGCGCTCTGGATGAGACGGATGATCACACTTCACCGCGTGCGTCTCTGAGAGATGAGGACAGTAGCACTCCCACCAGATCCGACGGAAGATGTGATAAACGTAGGAGGGTGGATGGATAGAGAGATACGTGGGCACAACACAGAACAAGTCAAATTTTAAGGTCGAAAGGTACATTTTTACCCAAACAACTGCCTTTTCTAGCTTAATGAAGCAGGGGTGAGGCTACATGGGTGGCAGCTGCCATCATTGGAGCCTGATTGCCATTCCAATTCCCACCCACGTCTCTGAGAGGGCTGTTAGTCCTGTAGAAGTCGTGCAGGATCTTATAAGTCATGTTACTTAAAATCGCTATTTCTCTCAAGTTTTAAAGAACTGTACTGCAACTTTGGATACCGTGGTACACTGGGGTTATTATGTTGCCATTAATTCTACACCAGAGAACTAATTAAACCTTGCCTAAGGTGAACAAATAATAACATCATTGGAATACCAGTCAATTGAATGCCCCAGTGGAGACAAACCACATATTTTTTTATTTACCTAAAAAGTTGTATGTAAGTTACAGTAATATTGCATCGCAAGCTTTGATACATAGATAAATAAGTGCATTCATACTATTACCGTAATTTTCCCAGACTATTAAGCACACCCATATATAAGCCGCACCCACTGAATTTTACAAATATTTTTATTTTGAACATAAATAAACCTTTTAAGCATAAATAAGGTCTACACTAAAACTAATGAACTTTAAACAGGCTTTAACGAAAGACACGTTACACACGGTGTAACGGGTGAAAAATGTTGCACTTCCTTTAGGAGCATATTTTGCGAATAGCCTGCCACTGCATTTTTTTTGCTGTTACTGCATGTGTGCAAGACCGAGGAATATATCTTTATTATTTTTGATGCTCATTTCTAAGTTTCTTTGACTAACCCGTAACGCTGTTGCCAAGAAAAATAAAAAAGCACGAGTTTTGGAAACCTGTCTGTGCTTATATGATTTCTGTTGCAACTGGAGTTAGCGAGCTCTCCCTTCACCCAGACTCAACACGTTACAACGGCTTGTATCTAAACAGTAGCCTACCAAGAAAGTCATTGTTCACTGTCTTCCTCCTTCCTTTCACAACTATTTCTCTCGGGAGTTTATCTCTTTTGGCATCGTCGTGCTTTAAAAAAAAAGTTTTTTCTCCCGAAGCCGTGCAGCTCAGAACACAAGTGAGGTGCGTTTTTTCGTTTCCGTTCGAAATTTCATTGGTCTAACGTTATCGGGCTCAGTTTTTTGGCTTGAAGTTTGTGAAACTGGGAAAAATTCGTAAATAAGCCGCTTCGTTGTTTAAGCCACGGGGTTCAAAACGTGGGAAAAAAGTAGCGGCTTATAATCCGAAAAATACGGTAAGTGCATTCATACTATTAATAACTGCATTTATTATACAAACATTGCATAAGGAACATCAATAATGCTTTTCTTATAATAGTAGGCATACATGTATCATTATTATTATTAAAAATATTAATAATAATAAATAAAAGTAATATTTTAAATCACTTATTCAGTTATTTTACCAGCATTCATTTCTAAATAATAAATTTTTTTTTTTTAATTGTATTTTTTTAAATATGAATAAAATCTAAATAGTATTAATTATATACTATATTTTATGTAGCAAGCCGTGTTTATATTCGTAACAAATGACCAAGTTGTTGGCTAATAATACTACTATTACTACTACTACTATAACTTTTACCACTACGAAGAAGAAGAAGAAGAAGAAGAAGAAGAAGAAGAATTATTCTTATTGTAGTAGAATCATTATTAACACTATTATTTTTTCGAGATAATAATACATAGTGCATTTTTCCATACAGTTTTATTGTAGTTGTATGCAAATATTATTTGCACAAAAACACTATATGAATTCTCCCTTAACACTTTTAACACCGAGGTGGCATGTTGCTCATGGTGAGCTCTCTGGAAAGTTTTGACAGCTTCGTGCTGCAGTATATTTTAACATGTTTAGTTAGTGCTTCCACAAACCTGTGAGTTTCTGCATGCTTGTCATCCTTGTTTAATAATTAATCCGCCTAGTCAAATCCCTTCGCATTCACATGCTTGTGCTGTAGTTACATCATCGCTGTGAAGTGTGTTTACCTTTATGCATACAGTACACAACAAATAAAAACCTTAGTTTTGCATAATTCAATATAAATGTGTCTAATAATGACAGTGAAATAGATTCTATATACACAGGATGTGGACAAAACCTGTTTTTTCCACTCGTATGTGGTTCCTCCCCAAACTATTACCATTTAGGTGCAATAGCGTTACATGTTCAATGAAGATATGATTTACCCTGTACCAGGCTTCTTCTTATCCTCAACCACTGATAAACTGCTCCCACCATCTTTCAGAGTACAAGGAAGACTTGTACTGTAAAAAGACGACTCTTATCGTTTCTGTCACCAGGATGGTAGAACAAATTTTCCACTCGATGTTCAAAGAGCTAAGTCACTAGCAGTCTTCAAATGACATTTAAATACCTACATCTTCCAGAGGTTCTTAAATGGACACTTTTTGGATAAAAAAAAAATATTTCCTCTCACAACCAAACTTTGGATGGATGCTATTCTTAGTCTGTGTCCTAATGAACCAGTATCAGAATAGATTTATTGTTGGAGATTGAAAGCACTTGGGTGTCTACCAAATGCCATAAATGTAAGTGTAAATGTACATTGGTTGGAGTGGAGGATCTTGAATGACCTGTTATAGAGCTCGGAACTCAACCCCATTGAGATAGATGAATGCTGACTGCACCCCAGACCTGCTTGATCTACTGTATATCAGTATCTGATTTTACTAACATCAGCATGAGCACAACTTTCCAAATCCACACTCCAAAATCCAGTGGAACATCTTTTAACGAGTGTAAAGGTTATTATAACAACACAGAGAAGAAAATATATTATAAAATGAATAATATTGATTATATAGACATTACTACACTTTTAAATGATGCAAAAGCATTATTTGTAGAAAACCTTTGCATATATTGTGTTTCGTTGTTTGCCATTTTTATGTTAGAATAAGAAAGGTCATTGAGAAAGACGTTATGATGCTTGTGCATCAAGTGGATGACAGTTCATACTCTACTTGGATTAAGGTAAATACAGTTTTTAAAAATGTACCGTATTTTCCGGACTATAAAACAACCGGGCATGAAAACACACACTTCACCTGTCTTCTGAGCTGCACGGCATCGGGAGAAAAGCTTCACCGATGGTGATTTTTAAACGCACGACGATGCCAAAAGAAAAACTCCAGAGAGAAATTGTTGTGAAAGGAAGGAGGAAGACAGTAAACAATGACTTTCTTGGTAGGCTACTGTTTAGATACACATAATTGAACTTAATTCTTAAGTTCTGTAAAGCTGCTTTGAGACAATGTGAAAAGCGCTATAGTAATAAACTTGAACTTGAATTATCGTCATAATGTCTTGACTTGGCTTGTCAGGCATAGCAACAGTAACTAAGGATTACTGTTTTAGCGAAGACTAATAGTGTAGACTACACGCTTAATCCATGTAGATTATAAACTGTCATCAACTTGCTGTGCGAGCATCATAATGTCCTCCACAATTTTATAGACTACCGCCATTGCTCACAACATTCTGCAAAATCGTCTATTACTGGCATTTTCCCTGTTAGCCGTCGACTGTGAGTGATGTCACTTCCCAATACAAACACGCCCAATAATATAGTCCCACCACTGACACTTGATCGACAGCTTTCAGTGCAAAGGCATCGAAAATGCAAACACATACCCGTGCGAGGCTTTGGAAATTCGAATGCAAAAGGAATTGCGATTCCAGCAGACATGGTAATTAATATTGCTATTTAGGTTATAACTTGTAAGACATGGGAAATACAGTCGGAATTGGACTTTGCTTTTCCATTTGGAATGTGGCGTTTGCTGTGCGTTTACGACAGCGAAAATGCAAACGGTAATGCGAGATTTGCATTTTGCGTTTGGATTTTGTCACAATTTATGCTTCCGCCTATGGAAAACGCATTTACGAATACAACTTTCAATACAATTACTTTTGAATATTGTCCGGAATATTCTTCCATACACGTAACCATTACAAGGCTGCATTATCACAATCTAAACAACATTGCTTCAGTGTGGCAGTGCTCAAGTTTTTGTCAGGTGGGTATTAACTAATCACTATGCCTACGATGGGAGTTTGCGTTACTGACCCCTAGCATGGCACCCTCATTTCCATCTCTAATAAGCCTGCCGTAAGCAATTACTAAAGCTCCACAATGAGTCACAAATGCCTCTAATGGTACCTCTAAGGACGAGTGACGCTATAGAAGTGGAAAAAAAATCTACCTCGGATGAATATCTGATGATATTAAATGGAAAAATCGCGATTTTGACGACGTGAGAAGGAAATATACACAATTCTGCTTTATTAATCATAGTCATATAACAAAACAGCAGAAATATATTCAAGCAGTACAGATAACAGCCTGTGATTACCCAGTAGCATTATTTGGTACTTACGGGATACTCTGACTCTATCTGTGTGTGCACAGGAAGCTTTGACTCTATCTGTATGTGCACAGGATACTCCGACACTCTCTGTGTGTACATGGTGTTCTGGTAGTGCAAAGTCTAGCAGCGAGCTGGAGCGCCTCATATCATTTCGGCACGATATGCAGTCTGCCTCACAATTACACTTTCTCTTCATTAGCCGCCTCATTTGCACAACCGCATTATTAAACTCCTTGGGAATTATTATTATTTTCTGGTACCAACACACCGAATGGACAAACAAGGCAGTAACACGGGCTGCGCACACATACAGTGAGGATGTTATGCTAATGAGGTGGCACAATCGTTTAGCCCAAGCACACCGCTCTCATTTCTGCCAAAATGTATGCACACAATCAGGAGAGAACTGGGGCATAGAGGCTCAGCCCCAAGTGTACAACAGACAATCAAACACTTAATGGAAAAAATCAGCACGTTTTAGACCTGGGTTTTGGGGTTTGAAGGTTAAGTCAAGGACATAACCTAAGCTAGCAACTCTACAGTAGGTAGCATGGTGTTTTGTGCTTTGCATCTTTCGAGGTCTAAAGGAACAAAACGTCATGATTTGCCAATGATTTCAGTTTATAACCAAAGAATCCTTTTATAATAAGAAATACGAAATCAGCAATGTACAATGTAAACCTGATTTAATTACCTTGGAAAATCACATTGACTACTTTAATTCATCACATGGCAGATACCAATCTACACAAACCAAAGCTAATGTATGGTATGAGGTTTTTTTTTTTTTACAACTTCATCAAATTGATGCTAATCAAAACGTTCACAGAAGATGGTGATCCGTCCCACCACTCTCTTGGGATCCTGGCAATAAATAGCTTTGTGGATAGCTTTGAGGATTCAAACTTAATTTCCTGTCAACTACAGTACTAATTTTAGCTTGGTAACTACAAATCTAGCTTCATTATATGCTCCTCTGGTGCATTTCAAATCAAGGACATGATGGCAATCATAAAATGGCTGGAGTGGAATCTTGAGTGGTCTGCTCTAGAGCTCTGACCTCAAATGTATTGAACACCTTTGGATGAATCTGAACGCTAATGACACCCCAGGCCTCCTCACCTCACCTACATCAGTACTTGATTTCACTAACACCTTTGTGGCTGAATGAGCACAAATCTCCACAAGCACACTCCATATCCTTGTGGAACATCTTCATTATAACAACAGCGAATGGGTACTAAGTGTGGACTAGGATGATTAAAAAACACATACAAATCTCATGGTCAGGTTTCTACAAACTTTTGTCCATATATATATATATATATATATATATATATATATATATATATATATATATATATATATATATATATATACACTATATTGCCAAATGTTAGCGGACACTGTTTTACAAGTTTGGTACGTGCTTTTTGGGCATCACATTCCACATTTAGTCACAATTTGCTCGTATAATTCCCTCCACTCCTCTTGAAAGATGTTCCACTAGATTTTAGAGTGTGCTTGTTAACATTTGTGTTCATCAGCCTCAAAGGTGTTAGTGAAATCAGGTACTTCTGTAGGGTGAGGAGACCTGGGGGGGAGCCAGCGTTCCAATTCATCCCAAAGGTGTTCCGAGCTCTATAGCAGCAGGCCACTCAAGATCTTTCTCTCCTAAACATGTAAACAATATCTTCATGGAGCTGGTTTTGTGCTGGAACATGTTTTTATTATACCACATCCGGAGACATCCAATACAATTGTATACCTCTATCTTAGTGGTAATAGTTTGGAGAAGATGGATGGATGGATGGATGGATGGATGGATGGATGGATGGATGGATAGATAGATAGATAGATAGATAGATAGATAGATAGATAGATAGATAGATAGATAGATAGATAGATAGATAGATAGATAGATAGATAGATAGATAGATAAATGGATGGATGGATGGATGGATAGATGGATGGATGGATGGATTGACTGCAATACTAATTCTAGCTTGTGCTCCTGCCCATGATGCCCATCGTAAAAAGTCTTTGCACTCAAAGTTGATCTCTAACTTTGGACTAGTCTTTTTCTTGGCTCCTCTAAGTCAATGACACATTTGCCTCAAGGCTTCCAGTATGTAGGTTATCAAATTTGGGCACTGTCTCCAGCATCCTTTGCAAAAGGAAAGAGAAATGCTTGGCAGCTCACCGGCTTCTAAGGATTTGCTCGTTTGAGTGGACACTGGCAGCACTGGGAATTTCTATATAAACTGGGAGATGTGTCGGGTTTGTCGTGGAAACCGATGTGAGGCACAGTCTCAGCAGGTTGCTCCCACATGGGTGATCTTTAACTGCTGTCATCTCAACGACCTCACCTGTTCATGGTTCCCTCAGGAAGACGGAGCTAACTGAAATACACCTTCTATTTCTGGGTCAACCAGTGCCACAATGCATATCTACAGCTCTGGGCCAGGGGGAGCTCATCCAGAAATGAGGTAGACAGTGAAAGGAAAGGATAATAATATGAGCTGTGTGTATGTGTGAGTCTGTGTGTGTGTGTGTGTGTGTGTGTGTGTGTGTGTGTGTGTGTGTTGTCTTCCAACTATTAAAATCAGGAAGAAAGAAAGAAGAGATGGAAGATGGGAAATAAGGGGACATGCTGTAAAATAAAAAACAAGTCCTATCACTCTTATACAACCACTTGCACAATTTAGAGAGAGAAGTGCACTAAGCTTTAGTTAAGTTGCTCATGCTGTGTTGGGCCACAAGTGTCGCTAAAATTAGCAACAGAACACAAGGGTGATGAAAAACTAAAGAACCGAGAGAGGAGGTGGAAAGGAAAAGAGCCCCAGCTGAGTTAGTAGCGCCACAGATTACCAACACAAAGACTCATGTGATTAGATGGCAGTCAGGCCTTTCTGTGAAATACCCAGATGCCAGAAGGATCTCCAAGAGCTGGACATGTTGACAATATCATCCTTGACCTTCAGCATGACAAGACCACTCATCAGCTGCCGAGAACACACACTTTACTACCCTCTTTATAAGTGAACGATAAACATATGCTGAGAGTGGCTGACCCAGGGAGCTCAGAGGTTCGCTTCTCACCACTGGAGAGTGTCATTAAGTCTTCAGTCTTTCATTAAAGCTTGGTAAGACACAAAGCCGGGCCTGACAAAGAGCGAGGACAATGCCCATCTGGAGCAAACAAAGGAGGCTTTGTGTGGAGACTTTGGAAGTGGGAGAGATTACAAGTGAATATGGCAGCTCGGGTGATTGTAATGATTGTATCTCATTACAAAAATGAAGAATGACTCATAATGGCTGTGGTTTAAATTAGCACTAATGAGCGAAAGAGAGTTATAGAGCGACAGACAGAGAAACCGATTGGAGTCTTTTGAAAACTGGAATGGAGTTCGTCTATTTGGCATCACTCTGTTGCTTGCGTTTATGCATGTTACATTTATTTATTTACAACATTTTGGCAGACACCCTTATCCAGAGCGACTTACAATTATCTTGTTCATACAACTGAGCAGTTCAAAATTAAAGGCCTGCTCAAGGGCCCAGCAGCTTAGCAGTGGTAGGATTTGAACTCACAACCTTCTCAGCATCTCAGAAAGTCCAGCATCTTAGCAAATCAGCTACTTCTTCATTCAGAATATCATCTATATTCCATTATTTTGCATTTATACACACAGACTCATACTATATGGACACCTGACTTTTTTCACTTCAGCTAGCAGAACCTGTTTCCATATGACAAATCCTCTGTGCACAAAGCGAGCTCCATGAAGATATGCTTTAGGTGGGTTGGGTTGGAAGATCTTGAGTGGCCTTCTACAGAGCTCAATATACATTAGTTCCTGACTTTACTAACACCGTTGAATGGAACATCTTTCCAAATGAGTGGACGTTACAAAATACAACAATAACTTTCTTTCGGCTTCTCCCATCAGGGGTCGCCACAGCAGATCATCCGCATGTTTGATTTGGCACGTTTTTAGGCTGGATGCCCTTCCTAACGCAACCCTCCCCATTTATCCGGGCTTGGGACCGGCACTAAGAGTGCACTGGCTTGTGCAACCCTAATGGCTGGGGTTGGTTCCCTGAACGGAGATCGAACCCGGGCCGCAGCGGTGAGCCGCATCCTAACCACTAGACCACCAGGGGACCTTACAAAATACAAAAACTATAGCGAATAAATATGGAATGAGATGTTCAAAAGGCACATACCAATCTTATAGTCAGGTGACCACAAACTTATAACCAGGTGTCAACAAAGTTTTTTTTCAAGGGTGTTTCCCTTCTAGACTTCTCTTCTAGAATTTGATAAGACAACACGTATATAACAACACGAGAAATCAAGTGCTACGGAACTGCTCAATGTTCAAAAACAACCATCAAAAAATCATGTCAGATGCATAAATCAGATACAACATGAGAGAATCATGGCTGCCTTCCCACTGCTTCTGGATGACCTACTTTCTGGATTTCTGATCAAATAAAGTGTGAAATATCAGCTGATACACGAGATGAGTAAGCACCCAAGCTGCATTCTGCCAATTCACTGACTTGCCTGCCTTATAGGTCTGTTGGATCAATATATAGCATGTTATGACATGCCTTGTAGCATGAACTTCTTTTTAAACACATGCTTTGACCTGTGGTAGTTTTATTTATTGAGCAAAATGGTTTCACACTTGCAAATTCCTGGCTTGTGTGAAAAGATGAAAAGATTCAAATGTGTACTTTTGTACATTTTTGTTATTAATCTGGGTTATAGTTTTAATTCAGTCCTTTATTGCCTTAAGTACTGTTTGATGTGAAATGCAAAGTACTTTTCCTGCAGCTGTATGATTTATATTGAATACATAATCACATGAATGAACAAGGTGGTCCAATTAAAGTGGCAATCACATATACTGTAACATATATAACTACAGCGATGCTACTGTACATTTTTTTCAAATCTTTTCATCTCCCTCCTTTTCTTACACAGTGCTTGGACACAGTCTGTGTAACAGATTTACACCACAAATATGAACAGCTGTTGAAGGTTTTTAAATTGTTTTTCTTTTTTTCCTGTAGTCTGCTTTTTTCCCTTTGAGAAGCCCATGTGGTCTTCGTTCGAAAACTGTGCAATAGTAGCCCTTGCTTTTTATTTCCGCCATCTGATTTTTGATCGGGCATTATTATATGTGTGATGGAGATGCAGAAGTTCTTCATTCATGTTTTATTGCTATAGCATAGCCTGTACAGAAAATAAAAGGTTTTACAGCGGACTGTGTTTCCGTAATCAAAACAGCAACCGATGACACACATTATAATGGGCAAGCAAGCAGGCTTGAGTGTGCAATAAAAAGCTCTAGCTGTGTTCACTGTACTGTATTTACCAAAAAGAAAAAAGACACAAGAGAAAGAATAGCTTTACTTAAAGTCATTTTAATATTGAAAGTTATTTGAATATTTAAAGTTATTTGAATTTTTAACCCAGCAGTGTTTTTTTTTTCCAGACAATTAGCAGTAAAACATGTCCTTTAGATTGTGGCATTGTGTTTCAGCTAATAAAAAAAAAAAATTTAATGCTTAGAGAAGTAGTGGAAAAAAAAGGGGCAAAGAGAAAATACTAATCGTACACCTCAATTGGGTTAAGTAGATATTATTCAAAGAATGAGATTGGAAGTATAAAATCGCTCATATTATGGTGAATAAACTATCCACCTATCCCTTTATCTATTTAAAAATCAACTATCCATCCATCTATTCATTTACCATTCATTTAACTGTAACCCATCTATAAAACAAATATTAATCCATCCATCTTTAAACACATTCATTATCTATCAAATCAGTCATTCATCCATTCATCTATCCATCAATCTGATTATAAATTCAACTGACTATCCATAAACTTACCAACCAGGCAACAGAAAGGTCTCTCTTTATTTGAGTGAGAATGAATAGACAGATGGGTGGATAGGTAAAAGGAGGGGTGGATGGGTAAACAAACGCCACCATTAACTTTTTCACCCATCTGTTTATATATTCCCATTCCACATCCATCCATTCAAACCAATCCAATCCAATCAAATCCAATCCAATTTGTACAGCACTTTTAACAATGGACATTGTCTTTATGGTGGTTATAAAGTTTAAAGTTTAGTTAATATAAGTTTGTTTCTTATTACTGTAGGTTTATCCCTAATGAGTGAGCCAGTGGTAAGTGTGGCAAGGAAAAACTCCCTGAGATGGCATGAGGAAGGAACTTTGAGAGGAACCACACTCAAAATGGCACCCATTTTGGGAACCCATTTAAATGGCACAGAATGTCCATTCAGTCCTGAATCATTGTGACAGACTATTGATATTAATTACAGTCCTTATCCATCCTCAATGTTCTTGAGTTGCTCAGTAACTTAATGGATCGTTAGGCTGCTGATGTGGAACCATTCCCATCTGCACAGAGTGGTCTTCAATTAAAAAGAACTCCATCCAGAGGTAGGGAATCAGGATAAATCAAGCAAAGAGAAGAAAAAGATAGGATTGCTGGTACCCCAGGTTTAACTCGACAGAGAAGAAGAGAAGAGGAATGACAGGTGGAGAGACATAACCACCATTCACCATTCCATCTACCAATGGTGAAGACCAGAGGATCACAGAATCCTTGCTGAATCTTGATGACTCCTTCATAATGTTCTTAAATAGTTTTTATTGCACGGTTGCCTTCAGTAGGCTCATTAGGGGCAGATTACAGTAAAGCTGCCTTGGGACAATTGCTTATATAAATGAATTTACAGGAAAGAAGTTGATTTGTGAAAAAGAAAACAAACCTCTGTTACCCAAGAACTCAAATCTATACGGAGCAATTTATTAAACTATTGGCTTATACATCGATACTGCCAGTAAACGGCTCCTGCTCAGCTATATACTGTAACTGGTGTTGCTTTGTGAATTTTTTTCATTCTCACACTGCTCTCATTTTCAGTTGCAACCAGTACCCTCCTTCTAATGCATTTCACACTGAGTACTCCATCGCATTATGTTTTCATATTGCTGTTTTCGGAAGTCAGGTGTTTTTTGTTAGGTGTTCCTTCTGATTTTAAACATTTCACCAGAAAGACAAATAGCATTCGTTCAAAACACAGGTTAAACGTGTGGACTTTGTAATTCCCACCCGATCAAACTAACAGCAATTAAACACTTCTGTTCCTGTGAGATAAAGTGGGATCTAGGCACTATGACCTAAACTGAAAGTGCGATGCTGAATAACGGCTATTAAATCCATTTTCTTGCCATTACACTGCGATTCTGAAGTGCTCCAGCAGCGAAAAAAAGGACATGGACTGGAATGTTATCAAGCTTTTAAGTGGAAGTACTGGGAGGGCTTTGGGAATTGCTGATGTTCATACCAGTGACAACATATAAATAGCTGAGGTGTTTACAAGAATTTAAAACCGTGCAATATGTTTGATAGCGTAACTATTTCTTTTCTTTGCTGCTGTAACAGAAAAATTTGCCCACCGTGGGAAGAATAAAGGTATCTTATCTTATCTTATCTTATCTTATCTTATCTTATCTTATATTATCTTATCTTATTCAAAGTAGAAATAGGCAGCATACTCATGGGTAATTTGTCTTTTCTGAGACCAAATGAATGCAATGGATTTGAGGTGAATTATTTGCCTTTTCTTCACAGAAACATGAATTTTTTCAAATGTGTGGCCTGGAGATTTTAGCAGCGCAACCATTCACAGCATTCTTTTCTCCTCGGTCTCCTAAAGTACTGGGAGCTGGGTGTCACTTTATTGTCATTCCACTGATGTGTAACTCTTAAGACGAGGAGGCCATGTTGAAAATGACAAGGTCTGCTCCAGATGACTGACTCCTCCAACTCTGCCAATCACAGTGCTCTGGACAAATCACCATGGTTGCATTTTCTGTCAAGTTGCCACACTGTCAGATTTTTGAGATCGTAGCTCTTCACTCAAGTGGGCGCCACTGAACACGCAATGTGGGCAAACCTAGAATTATTACATCTCATCTTCAACTACTTCAGCTGTAATTCTTTTTTTCTCAAGCCGCTGAGTGGATATGTTGGGCATATTTCATATTTCATCCATTCCACTGTTCCAGGTTTTTGACTCAAATAGGAATCCATAGGAATAGAACTAGGAATCCATTTTCAATATCACATTTTTTGAGGTGTTATGGAGGGGTTTATGGAAAGGAGCAGCAGAACTCAAATAATGGCCTGGAAGTGCATCATAAATTATAGTCATTTCCTTACAGGCTATTGAAAGAAAAGACCAGAAACGTATTTCTAATAGGAGCATGATGCAATGGCAGAATGACAAACCCTGCATCATTTAAACCAGACAAAACCCTATTAATACGGCTAATTAGGCCAATGGTTGATGACACAAATGGAATTCCGCACACGTACAGTAGTTAAAAAAAAATAAAAAATTCAGTGGAAGTATGGAAAATGAGTGCATTGCCACCTAGACAGGTGTACATCTCCTACAAGCTCGCTCTGTGTCTGGCCGGTGCATTAGTGTCACTCTGATCTTAATGGGATACTGAAATAGGGACTCCTATTGTCAGCATTAATGACATTGAGAGCCCCTCCTCATATTGATCAGAGACAAAGTGCCAGCCGAGCTCTTGGCACACTGCAGTTTAGTCCAATACTCATTTTGATACACCTTCCTATGCAGGTATTTGACAAGTTCTACATTTAGTTAAGCCCTTCTGTAAAGACCAGTTAAGAAATGTTAATGCCTGGGGACAAACCTACTTCAAAATCCCTGGCAACCCTAAAGCTTTAGCATGTTTCACCAGTGGCAGACAGTAACAAAGTAAAAGTAATTCGTTACTGTACTTAAGAAGCTTTTTTTTGTGTGTCTATACTTTACTGATTTATCTGCTTAAGTACATTTAAAGGCAAACGCTTTTGTGCATTTGATAAGTGGAAGTTTACTGGATTAATATTTTACCAAGTGTATCTTTGCTTCAACTCAAGTACGTGGTCTGTGTACTTTACAACAAATTACAGTCCATATACTCTATAGCTGATATAGTATAGAGAACATACAAAAGATGGAACCATTCTGCATTCTTGCATTCTCAGGTTCATGAGATACGTTTATGCATTGCAATGAATTGGTTTAAGCCTAACGCATAAGCAGTTAAGCTTTGCAAAGCTCCCGGTAAAACCCTCAATAAAACAAGGCAAACATCCGCAGTCCATTAAAGCACTTGCACTAGCACACTTCAAAAAGGGTCTATTCTGTTACCTCTTCTCTGCTTTAAGTAAAATCCTCTATAAAGAATTGCCATGAAAGTGTTTCAAAACTGGAATAATGAGTTTGTACGAATAAAACCTACAAAGAAAACATAATACCCAATCACAATCTCCATTCGCAAGGATCATATTACTGCACAGACCTGCACAGTTCTCCCTGTTTCTGTTCGTTTTTTGGGCAGACGCCCCCCACCCACCTTTTGGGTGGATTTAAGCATGGAAAAAAGTGTGTGTGTGTGTGTGTGTGTGTGTGTGTTGGGGTGTTTGCCCTGTGATAGATTGACTGACATCTCATCTTGGTTGTATCCTTGCATCGTTCTCAAGATAGATTAATGAATGTATTTAATGAAAGTGAGAGATGCTTCATTTAACTCAAAATGTAAAGTGCTACCGAACATTTCAATTGAAAACATAATTAAACCTGTGATGATCTGTGACTCAACCCAAACTCTCCACATAGACAATACCCAGAGCTACAGATTGACCTGGAGAACTTGGAAATGTGAAAATGCAAACCTACCTAATGTTCCATCCACAAATTCAATTACTGCAGAGAAATTCAAGCTAGGCGACATTAGCTTTCTGCTTGTTCTTTGAATAGCAAGCATGTCTTAACAGTGTATTTTAAACAATGCCTTAATGTGTTCACACGAGCAAAATAACATAGCTTGTTTAGTTGGAGTTGGTGTTTAATCTGGTGTTGAATCTATAATGATTTTAGATGTTCAGCTAATTTATGAGTTGCTCAGAAGCTCATTGTTCTGCACATCTAACGGACGGTATAATAGTGATTGGTCATTCATGAATGATTCGTTCAATTTGAACAAGTCTATAATGTGATTCAGAAGAAAGAGTCATCTAAACGAGTGATTTGTTCATTATCTACTGGACGAGCATGAGCAAAACAGAGCAAAATCTCTGTAGGTTATGTACAGGAAACAGAAACTGAGTAGTTTAACGCTCGACACTTTTAATCCGAGTCGTTCATTCTTTTATGACGTGACTCCCTAAACGCAACACAATGCAATAAATCAGGGTTGTTTTTTGGTCTGAATCTTGACATTATTGTTACAGTAATTATGGGAGTCACGTGACAAATGAACTAATGACATGGACCAGAAGATATGAGAGGTGAATCTACTCATTCTGATAATCATAATTTGTCCTTAGTTGCATTGTCATGTTTTCATCATTGAAGCTATAGTCAAAGATGGTGTATGTAGTTGTTTTGGGGATCTGCTTATTAAAAATGTAACATTTTATATTATTTCTGATCAAAGGAACGAAATGAACTAAATGACTCAAAAAACAAAAAGTTAATTCATTTTTATGTACAAGATTCAAAGGAACCGAATCGCTAAAATTATCTGATTTTCCCATAACTCCTGTATATGACTTTACAAAGGACATTAGTCATGATCACTCACTCCAGTGATTATGAGAGGATTTCTCACTCTCCTGTGTTTGAAATGTTTTAATGATTTATAATCACACTTGGAGTCACACAAATGAGAATAGGTTCCCTTTTGAGTCTGTTTCCTCTTAAAATTTCTTCCTCATACAGGGAGATTTTCTTTGCCACATTTAGCCCAGGCTCACTGTTTGGGGAATAATACAATATAAGTGAATGTTGTTCTATTATTCTTATGGTCTGTAAAGCTGTTTTTTTTTGACACAATGCCCATTGTAAAAACCACTAAAGAAATAAAACTGAATCACAATTTACAGAATTGTGGCCTTTTGTACAAATGTACACAATTTTACAAGTTTTACTCCTTGTGAATTATTGAAATTCTCTAATCTCTTGTATTTCAGAGCAGCTTGGAAAGCTGTTCTAACAGACCCCCATGGACTTGGATGATGGACAGTGATCAATGGCCAAAATGGTTGGAGCAGAAGCATCTTCGACAAGCACTTACAGAGCTCTGCCCTGGTTGCGGCGTAATGCCGAAGATCAGGCAATGAACCAGGCAAAGCTCCTGTTCTCAGATGGGAATGCACAGAGACTGAAAGTCAATCAGGGGAAAAAAGTTATTGACTGCTTTGCAGACTGTTCAGTAGCATGAAGCTTGACTCGTACGCTATGCAGGTTTTCTTGCCGAAAACGCAGAGCTACCTCAATGATGGATGCGGTGATAATATTTCAACAAAAAGTACCAAAGCAGACTTTGGTAAGCCTGGCTGCAACGTGACCTCAGTCTTAAAAACTTGGAATGTGTCACTTTTGCAGGACAATTTTCTCAGGTCAGATCTGGTAGTGGTAAGGTATACAGTATATATACAACTTTTGGCACTGGTCCAGTGGAGAAGTGACACTTGATTTCAATTCTTCAAATTGAAAAATGTGTGGCTAGTTCTACAACATGTATATGCTAACAAGAGGAAACTTCCTTATTATTGTGAAACTGGACAAGTTAGAAACTGGGTATTTAAATGTACAGTTGTGTTCAAAATTATTCAACCACCACTGAAATTGATTGTTTTGGTCGGTTTGACATTGATTATGATCATTCAGTCATCCTGCTTACAATTAAATCAAAGAGGCACGTGTAGGTCAGACAAATATAACATAACATTTATAATGAAATAACCACAAATGTCTTTTCTGAGCTCACATCATTATCAGTTTTATTCAACCCCCAAGTGACATTCAATCTTAGTACTTAGTACAACATCCTTTTACAGTTATAACAGCTTTTAAACGTGAAGCATAGCTTGACACAAGTGTCTTGCAGCGATCTACGGGTATCTTTGCCCATTCATCATGGGCAAAAGCCTCCAGTTCAATCACATTCTTAGGCTTGCGCACTGCAACTGCTTTCTTTAAGTCCCACCAGAGGTTCTCAATCGGATTTAAGTCTGGTGACTGCGATGGCCACTTCAAAATGTTCCAGCCTTTAATCTGCAACCATGCTCTAGTGGACTTGGAGGTATGCTTGGGATCATTGTCCTGTTGAAAGGTCCAACGTCTTCCAAGCCTCAGGTTTGTGACGGACTGCATCACATTGTCATCCAATATCTCCTGGTACTGAAGAGAATTCATGGTACCTTGCACGCTGAAGCTTCCCAGTACCTGCAGAAGCAAAACAGCCCCAAAGCATGATTGACCCCCCACCATGCTTCACAGTAGGCAAGGTGTTCTTTTCTTCATAGGCCTTGTTCTTCCTCCTCCAAACATAGCGTTGATCCATGGGCCCAAACAGTTCTAATTTTGTTTCATCAGTCCACAGAACACTATCCCAAAACTTCTGTGGTTTGTCCACATGACTTTTGGCATACTGCAGTCGACTCTTCTTATTCTTTGGGGACAGCAAGGGGGTGCGCCTGGGAGTTCTGGCATGGAGGCCTTCATTACGCAGGGTGCGCCGTATTGTCTGAGCAGAAACTTCAGTACCCACATCTGACAAATCTTTTCTCAGTTCCTCAGCAGTCACACGGGGACTTTTCTCCACTCTACGCTTCAGGTAGCGCACAGCAGTCGAAGTCAGCATCTTCTTTCTGCCACGACCAGGTAGCGTTTCAACAGTGCCCTTTGCCTTGAATTTGCGAATGATGCTTCCTATGGTGTCTCTTGGTATGTTTAACATCTTTGCAATCTTCTTATAGCCATTGCCCTTCCTGTGAAGAGTAATCACCTGTTCTCTTGTCTTCCTGGACCATTCTCTTGACCTCACCATGTTTGTAACCACACCAGTAAATGTCTAGAAGGAGCTGAGTATCACAGTCATTTTAAAGCTGCCTAATTGGTGCTTATTAGGCTTTATTGCTGCTCCCTGATATCCACAGGTGTTTTCAATACCTGATTGAAAACACTTCATTGAACCTCTGTTCTTCAGAGTGGTAGTCTTTAAGGGGTTGAATAATTATGTCAATGAAGAATTCACAAAAGAAACATTTACTACTGTATTACAAAACTAATTGATGTCATTTAGTTGCATATGGTTCTTTAAGAAGTCCTTGTAGGATTTCATTCTGAATACAATTACAAATGTACACTAAATTCCCTAAAACCATTTACAGCATTGGGGGTTGAATAATTTTGAACACAACTGTATGTGTATGATATTCAGGTATCCACAAACATATATATATATATATATATATATATATATATATATATATATATATATATATATATATATATCTTTGCATGCTTGTCACACTAGAGAATTGTCATTGTTTCAGATCATCAAGCTAATTTAAATATTAGTAAAATATTAGTTTAGTTTTATCTGAACCAGTAAAGTGTGACAAACATGCAAAAAAAAAAAAAGAAATCAGGAAGGGGGCAAACACTTTTTCACACCACTGTATATATAAATAATATTAAGTCCCTCTGGATAAGAGTGTCTGTCTAAATACCTCAAATATAAACGGTAAACTGTTTTCTTTTACAAATTTACTAGTCTAAGCTCAAACACTATAGTCCTTTGTGTCAGAACCAGAGCACAAACCTGAAGATAATGGGGTTTCTTTAATAAAGTGATAGTGATTCTTCTCAAGTATGGTGTAATTAGTAACTATCTCAGACTCACAACCTTGAATCTAGCAGCCTTTAGGGTGAAATCTATATATCTGATTTCCTATTATTCAGATCGATCTGACCCTGTGTTGAATAAGTAATTAAAACTTCCTGATGCCAAGTTCTATTGACCTATTTCTAACCTCAGGAGAACTGTTGCCGGCAGCAAATTAGTGCAAACTCAAATCCCTGAGAGGAATCAGAGGCACCTGGTTTAGGTTACTTTTGACACAATGAGCCAACTCAGATCGAGTCGGACTATTCTGCTCATGTCTGATCATTTGCTGAGCACTGAATTTTGTTATTGCAGTTCTTGCAGTTCTCGCAGGGTTCTTAAACGCGAAACAGCAAGTCTTTTAAACGGTTCCTTGGGACGTTTTGTAATGTGGAAAAAACACCATCTTAGCACAACAACACTGCACATTCATAAATTGTAGTGGATATTAAATAAACTTATTGTCAGGCATCACCTGCATAATGGCCACCTGACTATTAACTATTTATGTCGTTTGGAAGACATTTTCAGTAATGACATTTGGCAGGTAACTTATAAAGAGCAACTTACACATTATGGTCAAAGGCCTTTCCTGCCATATGTGTTTTTTTGCTGTGGGATTTGAACTCACAACCTTCTAATCAGATGTCCAACATCAATAAGCTAGCACATCCTTATGTGGTTAACCCCGAAACTGTTGCCACAATGTTAAAGGCACATAATAGTCTAAAATGTCTTGGTATAATGTAGCATTATGATTTCTCTTCACTGGAAATAAGCAGCCCAACAGCATGACAAATTCCTTTGTGATAAAAAGGGCTCTATGAAAAAAATTATGTGCCAGGTTTTACAATAAAAGAATTCTAGTGTCCTGCACAAAGACTTGACCTACAATCAACTAGTACAGCTTTGGGGTGAATTGGAACACAATAATGTATCCCAGGAAGTCCACAACCAAAATTTTGTTGCTGAATGGACAAATTTTCAACACCATGCTGCAAAATCCAGTGGAAAGCCTTACCAGATGAGTGAAGGTTATTAAAACAGCAAAGAGAGAACTTACATGTTTAACAAGAATACATACAGTTGTGTTCAAAATTATTCAACCCCCAATGCTGTAAATGGTTTTAGGGAATTTAGTGTACATTTGTAATTGTATTCAGAATGAAATCCTACAAGGACTTCTTAAAAAACCATATGCAACTAAAATGACATCAATTAGTTTTGTAATACAGTAGTAAATGTTTCTTTTGTGAATTCTTCATTGACATAATTATTCAACCCCTTAAAGACTACCACTCTGAAGAACAGAGGTTCAATGAAGTGTTTTCAATCAGGTATTGAAAACACCTGTGGATATCAGGGAGCAGCAATAAAGCCTAATAAGCACCAATTAGGCAGCTTTAAAATGACTGTGATACTCAGCTCCTTCTAGACATTTACTGGTGTGGTTACAAACATGGTGAGGTCAAGAGAATGGTCCAGGAAGACAAGAGAACAGGTGATTACTCTTCACAGGAAGGGCAATGGCTATAAGAAGATTGCAAAGATGTTAAACATACCAAGAGACACCATAGGAAGCATCATTCGCAAATTCAAGGCAAAGGGCACTGTTGAAACGCTACCTGGTCGTGGCAGAAAGAAGATGCTGACTTCGACTGCTGTGCGCTACCTGAAGCGTTGAGTGGAGAAAAGTCCCCGTGTGACTGCTGAGGAACTGAGAAAAGATTTGTCAGATGTGGGTACTGAAGTTTCTGCTCAGACAATACGGCGCACCCTGCGTAATGAAGGCCTCCATGCCAGAACTCCCAGGCGCACCCCCTTGCTGTCCCCAAAGAATAAGAAGAGTCGACTGCAGTATGCCAAAAGTCATGTGGACAAACCACAGAAGTTTTGGGATAGTGTTCTGTGGACTGATGAAACAAAATTAGAACTGTTTGGGCCCATGGATCAACGCTATGTTTGGAGGAGGAAGAACAAGGCCTATGAAGAAAAGAACACCTTGCCTACTGTGAAGCATGGCGGGGGGTCAATCATGCTTTGGGGCTGTTTTGCTTCTGCAGGTACTGGGAAGCTTCAGCGTGTGCAAGGTACCATGAATTCTCTTCAGTACCAGGAGATATTGGATGACAATGTGATGCAGTCCGTCACAAACCTGAGGCTTGGAAGGCGTTGGACCTTTCAACAGGACAATGATCCCAAGCATACCTCCAAGTCCACTAGAGCATGGTTGCAGATTAAAGGCTGGAACATTTTGAAGTGGCCATCGCAGTCACCAGACTTAAATCCGATTGAGAACCTCTGGTGGGACTTAAAGAAAGCAGTTGCAGTGCGCAAGCCTAAGAATGTGACTAAACTGGAGGCTTTTGCCCATGATGAATGGGCGAAGATACCCGTAGATCGCTGCAAGACACTTGTGTCAAGCTATGCTTCACGTTTAAAAGCTGTTATAACTGTAAAAGGATGTTGTACTAAGTACTAAGATTGAATGTCACTTGGGGGTTGAATAAAACTGATAATGATGTGAGCTCAGAAAAGACATTTGTGGTTATTTCATTATAAATGTTATGTTATATTTGTCTGACCTACACGTGCCTCTTTGATTTAATTGTAAGCAGGATGACTAAATGATCATAATCAATGTCAAACCGACCAAAACAATCAATTTCAGTGGGGTTGAATAATTTTGAACACAACTGTATATATATATATATATATATATATATATATATATATATATATATATATATATATATATATATATATACCACACACACACACCTGAGCAGGGAGGGTTTTGGGCTATACTCAAGGGCCCAGCATTGATGATATGGCAGTGCTGCGGTTTTGACTTCACCACCTTCCAATCAGTAGTCCAACACCCTAACCAATGATCTTTTGAAGCAAAATATTTCAAACTTCCGTACCTCAGTGGCCAAACAAACTAATCTAGCAATCAAGTCACAGATGTTTTGAACTAGAAGAGTCCAGAAAATCAGAGCCCAGACCTGTAATATTTTGTAATTCAGCATTACCATGTGCACTCTTAGAATTTAATTAAATCTGTTTGTTCAGAAAGAGGGATGCCAAGTAATCAAAAGTAGCTAAGTCATTCTTACAGAACCCCTTTTTTACACAAGAATACATTTAAAACTTCTGTATATATCGTGAATTTATTGTAAAAATCCACATTTCTTCAGCTTGTCTTGATAACATCAACACACTAAGGTTAAAATCTACCATCAGAAATAATTCTGCCTTGAAGTGTTGATAAAAAATTCACAGAAAAACAGAACTTTCACAGAAAGGTGAATTCCTTTTAGAACGCTAAAAGGTCTGAAGGTCTAAAAAACTCGTTTTTAAACACATCGGCACGTGTAATCACTGGAACACTGGGCGAGATTCAGGAATACAGCCTGGATAGAAGGATAGTCCACATGAACAGCCTAAAGATCCTAAAGTTACTGAGAAACTCAAGAACTAAGAGAATGGATTTGGACTGTAACAAATATCAACATTCAGCTAAAATGGCACCAATCACTGAACAGAACATCTCCAAGAAGGGAAAAAAATAATGAATGAACATTTGGTGCCTCACAGATAAGGATGGGTTCCTGTTTTAGTCTGGTTCCTCTCAAGTTTTCTTCCTCATACCATCTCAGAGAGTTTTTCCACATGGGCATGAAGAGTACATGTAAGACTCCACAGACAAAGTACAAGCTCTGGATCAAATCTAGGACCCTGAAGCTCTGCGACAGCTACGCCACCATACCACTACCAAAATAGCTGATAACAGCTCAAATACGGACGTTTCGACTTAGTCAGTTACAAAAGAGTGCAAAAGTCCACTAACAGTTTGGAATAGATACATCACAGATCATCTGGAAAGACGTCTGGCAGACTTCTTTTCTGCTAAAGTACTATCTCTGTTCTCTCGCTTCCCTCCATGCCCCAGCGGCAATGATGGGTGCTGATGGGAAATGATGGTCTTATTGAGCTAGTGCATGGACTCTCCCTCATTTGTTCAGATGGGCCTGGAGCTGACAGACTCAGATTTTTCCCCCCCACCACTTCCCAGGAAAATTGACTAGAAATCACCTTATCACAATTTTTTTTATCCCCTTGACAGTTTATCAGAATCCTTCCATTTACTGTATATGAGCACTCGGAGTGTGCTGACAGAGAGTGGGCGAGATGCATTTTAAGCCTTCTTCGTAGTAAAGGGCAAAGATAAACCTCAAGCAACTGACTTTTATAGATTGAGTTTCTGGCTTTAACAGCAATATCACTTTCCGCACCCACACAGAAATATCCATATGACAAATGGCAACTCATAAGGGCAGGGAAACTTGTTAAAAGTTTTAAGGACGGGTACGCAAGTAAAAGATTTGCAGAATAAAGCATGTACAGTGTAGAAAAGAAGAGTGGGCTTAGCAAGTGGAAGGATCAGGAATAAAGGTGATTTGATCTCATATGTGTGATCTCAATATTGTGATAAACATTTTTAATTATTATGCATATTTATAGACTTTCCATAATTTCACTATAAATAAAGGTTTGAAATAAGCAAAATGGTCTTTTAGTGGAATTATCATTTCCAACTTGATAAAACTATAAATAGCTAGAAATATGCTAGGTATCATATTTGCTTTATGATAGATAGATAGATAGATAGATAGATAGATAGATAGATAGATAGATAGATAGATAGATAGATAGATAGATGTACATGTGTACTGACTGCAATCCTTTTGAAGAAAGCGCTAAAGAATCCATAGTGCTAGCGTTAGCCGCTAACCAGGAAGCTTAAATTACATTTAAAAAGAGAAAATCCTGACAATCAAGGGAGTAAAATAATGAGTGAAGGCTGGAAGGAATGAAGGCATTAGTTTAAGTATGCTGAAATAAGTAGAACAGTTATATATATCATGTCTTTAGAAAATGAAATATTAAATATAAAACACACACACACACACACACACACACACACACACACACACACACACACACCTATGTATAACCCAAATGGGGATTAACAAATGTAAGCTACTGTTTATTCAATCAAATTTGTGCTAAAATTATAAAAATGTAAAATGTTTGAATGTTGCAGTTTACTAAAGTTAATAATATTAATAAACTGCATTCATAAAAAGGACAAGCAGTTTTATGTTTTGCACCCCTCCCCCTAACTGTGCCAGAATTGATCCGAACATAACGAACCGAGGTTTATGAATTTTGTGTATTATTACACCCCTAGTAGGTATCTAGATCATGTTATTCATTCCAGGGAGATGTTCACTATCCCAGGAGGAAATTCATAATTGAAAAGATTTTTAAATAACATTATTTGCCTTATCCAAGATATCTTCTCATGCTACGGTAAAAGTAATAATAATAAAAATCTTTATTTTATATAGCGCCTATAAAGGTTAACTCGGAAACTAAAAGCACTTTCCAAAAAAGGAAATAAAAATCGAATAAAAAATTGTATTAACATTGCAGATGCATTAAAAAAATGTGTTTTAAGTAATATAGAAGGTGGATATCTGCAACAATTTCACACACACTGACAAGCTAATTTAGTCATTAGACATAAAATCTGTTTTAATCTGCGATTCCTGGGATTCAGTCTGTGATCTCCAAATTTCAAAAATCATACAGTTCTAATAACATCAGCATTTCCAAACTGCCACTGACCCTTTTTCTTGTGAAATTGGACCAGTTCCCAGAATCCATTGGAAACCAGCCAAGCCTTGTTAAGCTGGAGGAAATCAGAGCGAATATCTTGTTGAGCACTGTGTGCTACTAGGTGGTGTTTTAGTTTGACATTTGCTAGATAAAAAGGTTGGGTATTTTTTTGTTTTCTTTGCTTTTTTCCCTCACAAAGTACATTTTCACTAAAATGTCACCACTAGAGAATCTGATGTTTAAAGAAACGCCTCTCCCAGGAATGGCTCGCCACTAATTCTGGGACCGAACCAGTCATGAGCTAATCCCTATAAACAAGCCATTCATAGCAATACACCTTCACTATCCTTAATCTTTGCCAATTGGATTTGCACATTGCTCGATGCTTGATGTACTATTTCCATTGCATATTTTGCTACTGCAATTTTGTAACTATGACATCCATTTCACAGAGCCCTGGAGATCAGGAATTACAGCAATTACAGTAACAGCACATTGAAGAAATAATTTCGACCAAATCAAATCCATCAAACTAATTATACGCTCAAAAGGGGACGCGGTGCAATCTCTTAACACGAAACACAAAAGCTGCATGCACGTCGTAACAAAATGGACGTCTGTTTTTATTTCACAGCAGATTTTCAGAGGTTCATCAGTAGATAATACCTAAACAGTGCAGGTGTGAGTCAGGGGGACTTTACACAAGCACTTTACTGTCCTGTTTTTAGAAAGAATGCAATAAAATAAGGACAATGAAATGAAATCCGAATGAAATCTACGGAAACCTTTAGCTAAAAGTAGATTATTTCAACAGAAAGTGAACAGATTAATGCGTGAATGATTTTATACACGATGGATTATATAATCAATTATAATTCTTCACAAATTCGGCCTCAGAACTCATTCCTCAATCATTTTCAGAAGCCTATTATAAATAATAATTGTACTATATGTCAATCAGTGATAGTGAAATCTTCTCCAACAGATGTAAAGCATGCCTTCCAAGTTTTTTACAAATTAATGCATCCAGTCATTTATTTGATTTATTATTATTTTTTATCAAATATTCTAAAATATTATTGTATATATTACTTAACCAAGCAGGCATTTTGTTTAAAATAGCTGAGATCACAATTATTATTAATAATCTTCTTCTTCTTCTTTCGGCTTCTCTCTTTAGGTGACGCCACAGCGGATCATCTGTCTCCATACCCCCCTGTCCTCTACATCTGCCTCTTTAACACCAACTACATGCATGTCTTCCCTCACCACATCCATAAACCTCCTCCTTGGTCTTCCTCTTTTCCTCCTTCCTGGTGGCTCCATCCTCAGCATTCTTCTACTGATATACCCCATGTCCCTCCTCTGCACATGTCCAAACCATCTCAATCTCGCCTCCCTCACTTTGTCCCCAAAACGTCCAACATGCGCTGTCCCTCTAATAAACTCATTTCTAATCCTGTCCATCCTCGTCACTCCCAATGAAACTGCGTTAATAAAAAATACTAAGCAACTTAATGGTTTATTAGACTATTGATGTGGAACCATCCCAAGCTGCACAGAGTGGACTCCAAATAAAGAAAACTCCTCCCAGAGGTTGGGTGTCAGGATGAATCTGGGTAGATTTGAAGAAAAGAAAAGGACAGGAACTCTGGTCACTGGTACCTCATCCTATACAATTGTGTTCCTCCAACTTTGTGGGAACAGTTTGTGGTAGAACCACAGATGGCTAGAAAAATATATTGTATTTATAGTGTTTATATATCAAGCAAATAATGAATTATACTGAAATCCTGGTTTAATATACATTAATAATTTCCTCACAAGCATTTTGAATATTTCTGTAATTCAATTACCGTTCTTAGAAATTCACAATCATAACTTTTTATAAAAACTTACACATAAATGAAAGAAAGATTGTGAAATTGAGATTATTTACATGTTTTTGGTCGGAGACTCCATGTCAGAATCTATGCACGCTATTCGTTTGGAAACCGCTAAGATAGATTTGACAAGTGGACAACTGTTAGGAGGAAGATATCACAAGGATCCTCGAGCAACCAGAATTTTACTGGTTGTACTGTGAAAAATTGCCTGGGTTCAAAATATGGTAGTAAGGAGTAGAAATAGAGAAGGGAACAGAAGTTCACATGTCCTTCAGGGAGAGCAGTTGTGTTCTTAGGCTGCTGGTTAATGCCTCGTGATCTGGCTGCAATGAACAGGTTCTATTCCTGCCAAATTGCTTGGATTTACACACACACACACACACACACACACACACACACACACACACTCACAAACACACAGTAGAAGAGGTTGTTGTGTTATTTACTTGTCTGCCTCTCTCTCTCTCTCTCTCTCTCCTTTCTCTCTCCCCTTACTATCCCGTCTACTTGTGCCACCTCTGCCCAGGGTCCGTTCCCCCCACTAAAGGCGACTGTATCATCTTTTACACATAAAGAAACATCCCAAGGCCAGAGACTGACAGTATTTTTACACACAATACGAAGATGCAGTGGTTCAAAATAGAAGATTTGTGTGTGCGCTACGATGTATCAAGACACGAAGCCCATGTTATGAGGAAGACAGCCGATATGAACTTTCTCTGCAAGTGCAAATTAGATTGACCTGCAATGGCAAATACCAGATTGGATTTTTTTTTTTTCCCTCCCAAGGAACAAAACTGTATTTATGTCACTCCGGTCACTCTTTCTGCTTCCAGCCTTTTGGCACATGTTGCCTTCTCGGCGAGAGATAGAGCGTGTTTCAACTCGCAGAGATCGAGGTTGGGTTTTTCTTACCTACCCGCACTTAGTTTTTCTTACCTACCCGCACTTAGTTTTTCTTAGCTACCGTAATGTTCGGACTATTAAACGAACCCAAATTCAATATAATATAATGAATTTGACAAAGATTTTTAGTTTGAACATAAATACGCCGCACCTGTCTATAAGCCGTGTCTACACTGAAACTAATGAACTTTACACAGGCTTTAATGAAAGACAGTGTCTGTTACACGGCTTGTATCTAAACAGTAGCCTACCAAGAAAGTCATTGTTCACTGTCTTCTTCCTTCCTTTCACAACAATTTCTCTCGAGAGTTTTTCTTTTGGCATCGTCGTGCGTTTGATGCCGTGCAGCTCAGAACACAGGTGAAGTGCGTGTTTTCATGCCCGGTTGTTTTCAGCGTGACGAATGATTCGCATTTCCTGTAGACAGTCAGGTCAAACGTCAGAGGAACCTCATCCATATTTATGATGTGGTGCGGCCCGATTCAGTGGGAGCGCATCTGATTTTATATAAAGAGTTTCATTGGTTCACCTGAACCCGTTCAGCAATTTCATTGGTCTAATGTTATGGGGCTCAGTTTTTTTGTCTTGAAAATCCATAAATTAGCCGCTTCATTGTTTAAGCCATGGGGTTCAAAGCGTGGGGAAAAAGTACGGAAAATACGGTAATTACGTTAACCACCACAAAGTGCCAAATTCGTTCCTGGTTATGTTCATTACACTGAGCTGTTACCAGGACAAAGAACTCAATCACAATAATAAATACTCCTTCACTAGCTCGTTGTAAAAGAACTTAATAATCCTGAATCTTTGCGATCTTTCTTTTTCGTTTCTTTTTTTTTTTTGGTCATAATAATGCAAGATGAAATACTGCCAAGCGGTTTTCATTTCTGAAAAGATCACCTGTGAGACAAGAAGTTGCAAGAAAGAAGTTGAGAAGCTCTTGAGCAGTGCAGAAGCTGTTTTCTTTCTCTCTCTCTTTTTTTTTTTTTTATTCGCTCCTTTGTGCGGCAGAACTGACAGCCTGCCAGCACTCTGGAGGAAAAGCTTCAAAGATTTTTAAAAAAGTCCAATCTAACAGGACCACAGCGAATGGCCAGTGTGAGCCTCGGGGAGAGAAGTGAGTCGACTCGGCCGAGCTTTTTAAAGGGCATCGTGCTACAAGTGTAAAAGGAAAATGTAGACGCATGATAAGAAGCTAATCAGGTTTTTTTTTTGAAGGAGTGATGGATGGAAGGCTTATCAAAAATACTATTAATGCAAGCTTTATCCAGGTTCAGCAGTTCGGTACCTGAGCATTAACAAAAAACATATACCCAGGTTTATAAACATTACAATTTAAGAATTTGATCTCTGTTATTCAGATTTATGATTTATTTAATAGATTTCTTTTCTTTGTACAAATTTACATTGGGAGACAATTATGAAGACACTTTCTACTTTCAACACTCCATTCAATTTATATTATAGAGTATAACCATATGCTGTTTGGTACTTCTAATGCCTTAAACACCTTATAAAACTTTATAGTACCTCACTAGTATTTGGAGTTTTATATTATAATTCTTTGCTCCAATATTCATATAATTTTATAGCGTTTCTTTCACAGTAGCAGAAAATCAGCAGTGTATGTTATCTGGGCCATTTCTAGATGATGTGTTGTAAATGTTCATAAAGTTGTTAATAAAAATGTCTTATAATTGTTATTTCTGGCCAGTTGACTTCTTTTTTCAAGCACGCTAGTTAATCATATAGCGTATTTTTAAGTTTTGAACCCCGCGGCTTAAACAACGAAGCGGCTTATTTATGAATTTTTCCTGGGTTTTTCCCGGTTTCACAAACTTCAAGCCAAAAAACTGAACCCCATAACATTAGACCAATAAAATTTCCGAACGGAAATGAAAAAACGCACCTCACCTGTGTTCTGAGCTGCACGGCATCAGGAGAAAAAACTTTTTTTTAAACGCACAACGATGACAAAAGATAAACTCTCCAGAGAAACAGTTGTGAAAGGAAGGAGGAAGACAGTGAACAATGACTTTCTTGGTAGGCTACTGTTTAGATACAAGTCGTTGTAGCGCGTTGAGTCTGGGTGAAGGGAGAGCTCGCTAACTCCAGTTGCAACAGAAATCATATAAGCAGAGACAGGTTTCCAAAACTCGTGCTTTTTTTATTTGTCTTGGCAACAGCGTTACGGGTTAGTTAAAGAAACTTAGAAATGAGCATCAGAAAATAATAAGGACATATTCCTCGGTCTTGCACACATGCAGTAATACCGGAAAAGTGCGGCGCCAGGCTATTCCCAAAATGCCGCTATGCTCCTAAAGGAAGCGCAACACCGTGTAACAGACACTGTCTTTCGTTAAAGCCTGTGTAAAGTTCATTAGTTTTCAGACAACTATCTGAAGGGACAAGCGGCTTATAGACAGGTGCGGCTTATTTATGTTTAAGATAAAATCTTTGTCAAATTCAGTGGGTGCAGCTTATATATGCGTGCGCTTTATAGTCCGGAAATTACGGTGCTATCATTCAAGCAAAGACTTGTTGGTACACAGTTGCAGTAAACGAGTCCACACTGAAATGAACTTATGTGGCATAAAAAGTTAATATTACTGTATTATCACATACTTAATCAATTCATAGTGACATTAACTTTGGCACATGACATGTCCATGAAACAATTTTCTTCCACTGATCACATATTTAACTACAGATATAAACAGTGGCTTTCTCATTGGCATTTCTTTCTCATTCACTTAAAGGTAATAAGACAAAAAATAAATCAGCTGGTTATGTTACTGAAAGAGTGCAACACTTGTCCATTAAAAGACAATGATATTGAAAACTTCATCCATAAATGTCTCTTTGATTACTTCATTAAATGATAAGTTTGAATTTTATTTATTCTTAGTCTAAATTTATAAATTAGATAAATACTGTGAAATTAGCCGATGGCAATTCTATCCATATACGAATAAATATGCCAAAAATGACACTTAAAACAAACCTCTAAACAAAAACGATAAACCCTCCTAGTATAACATATGTAACACGGTTTATGGCTAAAAGCAAAAAAACATGTAGAATTCTGGATTTGTCAAATCTTTCAACATGTATTTTGTTCATGAGAACCGATATTTAGTCCTGAATTGAATAATCCGTCAACACAACTGCATTTCATCAACATTTAAACCAAAATAAATGTACATTTAAAGAGTAATACACAAATATTGTCTTGTATTTTGCACTAAATGCTGCTCACATGCACTTTATGAAGTGTTCCAGTTAGTTATGTGTCGTTTTGTTTGTTTTATTATGTTTGGTTATGTTTTGTCATAAACATAAAACTAAGATTATAAGAAAAAAGTCGTAGCAATATGAGAATAAATTTCAATTACTTTGAGAATAATGTCAAAATTTGCGAGAATGAAGTGAAATGTTTTGAGAAAAATCACAGAATTACGAGAAACATTTGGCTGTTTTACATAAAATAGATGTGGAGGATTTGGGTTTATCCCACTTTAGGTTAGGATTTGGCAATAAGGAAATTGTTTTTAGTGCTTCAGCACAAAGACTCTGCAGCGGTTATTTAGGAAACGTAATTTATTCAGAAGAAAAAAATCAGGCAATCTAAAATGGTGACCAACGGTTGACTCCAAGGATATTGATCGATCAAAGTGCTTTTTGAAGAGAAAATGTTGTTTCTAAAGTCCAATTGTCCGATTAATCGATTACTAAAATAATCATTAGTTGTAGCCCAAACAATGTCAGTCAATAGGAACCGCCATATGATTTGATAACCTCAACTTTCAAATGTGTCAGTCAACATCAATTTTTTCCTTCTGCCATCAGATTATCTTTTTTTTTTCTCAATTCGATTAGAATCTAAATGAGCCAGTAAAGAAAAAAAATACAGAAAAGAAAAAGAAAAAAATCAACAGAAGCAGAAAACAACAGATGGGACCTTTTACTTAGGGGGAAAAAAAAGTCTTATCTGTCAGGAACCTCTGAAAACTCAGTGCAAATTACATAACATACCGTGAAACCTTTCGCAATGAAACAGATCCTTGACTTATTCATCTCAAATAACGAGAAAGGTGGTAAAATGATGAACGTCAGGTTTTTGTGTGAAATATGAGATCGGAGATTTGATTATACTGTAGTGATGGACTGATGTGGAGCTCTGACTGACTAGAAACTCATGAGAGTGATATAATGATCCGGTAATCAATCTCCAGTGAAGATCTGCAGCTGAGACAAAAAAATAAAAATAAAATACAACCCCATTACTGCTAAAATAGTCCAGTGCTGTGCTGTCGAGTATTCTGGCAATACCACAATTATTCTCATCACTCAATTGTTATGATTTCCTTCACGAATGACAGACAAGCAAAACTGACAAAACCATATTTGTTTTTTGTGTTTTTCTTTTTTACAGTATCTTGAACAAAACTCCAGAAAATGCTTGAGATCCTTGTAAGATCATACACTAGTTCAGACGATGTGCACAACACGTATGACCTTGCAAGCAATGACAGCGGCTGCAGTGATATTTGGCCTGGAGAAATGAATTCTCATGAAAAAAGCGCTCCCAGAGTTCTGTTCAAAGGCTGTCATTTGCACAGATGATAAGGAGTGAGCATTATACGAAAAATCTAAATAAGATTCCGAGGTGTCTCGTTTGCTCGAGGGGAACCGTCACTACATGAAAAAAAGAAAAAAAAAACTTAGATTGCTTGATGGATCCGAAAATCAACTTACATGCCTGGTTTGCGGTTTAATTGGGCACAATATTTGACATTCTGACATTTTAATTATGCTCATTTTTTTCTCTCCATTAGAAATGATGGAATAATTTACCCTTTAAATCGAAAGCAGGAAAAGAAGTAAGCATGAAGAGGAGAGATACAAAAAATAACGTGCAATGCCATTTCTTACATATTTGCATGTATATGAAAGCATCAGAGAAGAAAGAAGAAAGTGCTTGTGCAGAGTTTTTGTTAAAACACAGGACGTTGTTCAAGCAGTGACCTTGTGTGCTGAACATCTTTTGAAGTGATTTTACAGCAAACGACTTATGAGATGTGTGACAAAAAGCTCTGCAAACAACCTGCAAGATTGTTCTGTTCTATCTAGAAATCATATCTACGCCTAGACATGAATTGCAGCCCTGTATTACAAACCAAGGAAATAAGATCTGTTACCTTGGAAAGGTCACCCACTTCCAGGTAAAAGCAGATCACGAAGACGTTCCAGGTGACCCAGAGCACCAGCCAGACTGCATACTGGGGAAAGAACCGAAGCACAAACACTCTCAAATCAACGTACTGGACAAAAGAAATGACATACAAGCAAAGTTGGAATAATTATCTTTGATTCACAAATATATAACATGTTTATACTATCTGTATATACACAGGGCAGTGTGAACAGTACATAATATTGTATAATATTGTAAAACACACATTTTATATTTATATATATATATATACACACACACACACACAAAATTTATATTTTTATACAAATATTTTTTATAATAATACATAATATATTTTTTTAATAATTTTTAATATTTATTTATAGAAACACCATGTGCCATTATAAAGTGTTATTATTTATTTTTTACAAAAATATCTGTAAATAAATGTGCACATTATGATTTAGTATCTTGTAGAACCACCTTTTAGCAGCAATGATATGAATTAATGGCATTCTCTATCTATCTATCTATCTATCTATCTATCTATCTATCTATCTATCTATCTATCTATCTATCTATCTATCTATCTATCTATCCATCTATCCATCCATCCATCCATCCATCCATCCATCCATCCATCTATCTATCTATCTATCTATCTATCTATCTATCTATCTATCTATCTATCTATCTATCTATCTATCTATCTATCTATCTATCCATCTATCTATCTACTATTACTGGTAGCAGAAATTGAATTCATTATCATATAAACAATGTCTCAGTGTACTACTCATCTACTGTGCTATTGTTCTAACTGTACTGTATTGTGCTATTTGCTAAAATGTTTGCAGATGTGTACAGTACTTTAAGTGTACATTCCGCTTTGTTCCCAGAGAAACACCTTGTCCTTTGTCTACATTCTCCGCCGGATGTATACGGTTGAAATGACAATATAAGCCACTTGACCTGACTTCAAAACACAAAACCCCGGAAGAAAAAATAATGCGCCTGACATAGCGCTTAGAAAGTCACATGATCATAATGAACCAGGCTGAACTTGTGCTAGGAACTTTTTCCCCCCTCAATATGATAACTTCTGTTAATTGTTGTGTCTTTTCTGTCTTCTGAGTTAAGTCACTGGTGTAAAAGTGATTTTAGATTGATCCTGGTTAAATAAAGTTTATAGAGGAATTCACTGGAATATTAAGAAAACCCCGTGGAAGTGTTGCTTTTCTCACACATTCTTTTAAATATTATCTACAGTTTATTGCATTTTTGAAAACTCAGGTCTCTGGGTCGTCTGATACAAAGTTAAATGCGCTTCCTGGAATTAATTTGTACAGAAGAAACGGCGCGGGACCTCTGTTACCGCAGGATATAAAGGAATTTTTTTACCACCATGTCAATTCGAATAGGATACACTAGATTGCCTGGGGTTATTTTTACAATTTCGTTCGGAGAAGGTGAAATGTGGCATAATCGTGACAAAAGCGAGCGTTCGGTAAACAAACGACTGGCATAGCGCACTCAGCCGTGACTAAAGTCCCAGAGATGTTCTGCTAATAACTACATCACCTCACTTCCTTATGTAAAAGGAATCCCGTCCGAATAGGGCTTAAGATCAAACCTGGACCGCGAGAGAAATAAATATTTATACACAGAAGTGATTTAACGGTAGAGTACGACGCTCAATGCGTAATTAATTCTGTCATCCGTGTACCCCAAGGCGTCCTCGAACAGATCCGAGATCGGCTTTTGCCCGCTGAAGCCGAGAAGCCGTGTAGGAGTGTGTGTAGGAGTGTTTTCAGCACACGTGTTCTCTACTGTGTGTGTTGAAGCTTTCAAAACATCATGATACAAAGCAGGAACAATGAGTCAAATATGAGCAAGAAAAAGAAAAAAAAACTCAGGCTGTTAAACACTTTGTATGTCCTTCAGAAGGAAATGAGAATCATGGGAAATAAATTGCTATTGAAATAGTAGCAGACGTAACTCGACGTGACTCGTATCAGTGACAGAGTTAGGCCGTACCTGCTCTTTAGATCGAATCGTACGTAGCTGATGTGACTGAAATGAAAAAGAAGTAGACGGAAATGGAAAATCAATTCATGTTACCTGCGAGGAACCGAGCCAAAAATCTACGTCTGTTACAGCACACAGAGCAAGAAAAGATGAGCGTTGTTCTCTAAACTGGCTCACGTTCCAAGTGTTTATTTATTTCTCCTCCAATTCAGTTGTTGTATAAAAACTTCAGAAGGAACGAGCCAATCTAACTCAATGAAAAAACGACCTTAAGAGAATTGAAGCCCGCGCCGTGCTTCTTTCCGTCAACAAAGCGCCGTAAACAGCTAATCAATCCTAGCAAGCCTTGAGAACATGACTAAGATGGATGCTGTGCAGCTTTATAGTGCCATAATGTGCCATACTAAACCAGGATTTTTGTTGACAATGGCCTTGGAAAGGTCTCAGGTGCAGAAAAGATTTTTCTCATTTACACATCGCACTGGGGGTCTGCAAAACCAAGGCTGGAGGGTGTGACATGACTCCATATCCACAGCTAGCAACAATTAATATCCTGAAGCTGCAGCTTCCACACAGGGCCATATGATAAAAAAGCCTCCCACAGATCTTACGATGAGAGAAAAACTGAACCGCACCATTGACTCCAATTAGAACAGCTTGATGTGTCATGTTCACTTGAAAGGGTTTGGGATGGAGAAGGTCCTGAGGTTCTGGAAGTTGTTTCATGCAGTCTATTTGTATTTCACTTTCGATGGTATAAAAAAAGGGTGCAGACTGAACAACAAATTATTTTTTATCAGTTTCAAATGTGAGTTGCTGTCAGGACTGAGAAACTTCATGCTATGATAATCGCCTCAGCCAAGTATTTGTGCATACTGAATAATAACAACGTTGCATATTGTTGCACACATTTATTCTGTATGAAAAGTTTGAGTTGTGTTTTTATTTGTACTTTTTCTTTTAAACCTGTGCTCTGATCCCTTCTTCCTGACAAGCTGAGATATGCAATATTTATTCATTTATCTGTTCATTTGTTTATTCATTCGTTCATCCACCAATTCGTACATTTTTTCGCTTGTTTGTACGTTCATTCATTCATTTCCTCATTCCTTCCTTCCTTCATTCTTGCATTTCTACCTTCATTCATTTATTCCTTCCTTCCTTTTCTCGCCCATTCATTCCTTTAACGATTCCTTAATTTCTTTCTTCATTCTTTCCTTCCTTTATTTATTCATTTTCCTCCTTCCTTCATTTCTTCTTTTCTTCAGCCACCCATTTCATCTTTCATTCCTTCTCTTTTTCAGTCCGTCCTTCATTCAATCATTCCCTCCTTCCTTGCTTTATCCATTCATTCCTTCAATCCTTTATTCCTTCTTTCCTTCTCTTCTTTCTTTATTCCTTCTTTCATACCATCCTTTCTTCCTTCATCCTGTCCTTTGTTCCTTCATCCCGTCCTTTGTTCCTTCACCCCTTCCTTCCTTTATCCTTTTCTTCCTTCCATCCATTTATTCCTTTCTTCCTTCCTTCCTTTCTTCCTTCCTTCCTTCCACGTTGTTCCTTCACCTGCTTATAGCGTTGCAATGGGTTTTCATCCAATTATTTATCTCTGCCTATAAAAGAGTGAGTTCTCCTGTAGTCCTGCTTTCTCAAATCTTCAGGAGACTCTGCTGAAATAGATCTTTTCCCCACCACTAGCTTTCTTTCTAACACCATTCCTCTCACCATCTAACATCACTAACTAGCAGCTATAACTCAGAGAAACATCTTGTGATCTTGACATCTTGTACTTGTGAATGGGACTGGAGTATCTTCACCACCAATAGTTTAATAACTGCTTGCTGTACAGATGGACTTTATCTCAGAACTCAATGCTAATCATAGAATATTTTACTCTACAGCATCCTAAACTTTTACAATCAGAGACCTTTTGAAATGTCTACAAAAGACCCAATAATGCATGGCCTCTTAGGTCTTCCATATATTACAGTAGACAGAAAAAGAGAGAAGCAACGTCTCAGCGATATTGGCTACAGCGTGATGTGACACCGATTCCCATACCCAATAACAGCAAAACTAATTCAGATTTCTTTTATCTTTCTTCTTACCAGTTAGGATGTAAGATAAAAAAGAGCAGCTTTTGCTTCTGAAGCTGGAGGCCAAAAAAGAAATCTGCTTTATATTGGTAAGCTGACAGAGCCTGAGTGTGATAACCTTGTCCTTCAGAACATCGATATCTTGCAGTAGTGCACAGGTCGGGAAAAAAAAAGTCTTGGATTTTAAATGACCGTTAGACCTCATTTTGCTGACATGCTGTCATAACAAGAGGCTTATTTTCAGCCAGACATCACACATCACATATTATCAGGAGTCTCATCCTGTTAAAAATGAATGATTGTCCTCAGTGGTATGGCATCGGATACGGTCATCATCTCACCGTATCTTCATGGCTGAGCACAGATATGTGGGACTCGCTAATATAAACAGAGGCACAGTAGAGCTTGTTTTCAGGCAAGATAAGCTCTGAGAGTACAGAGTTGAATGTCTAATATCTACTTTTAAAAAGAATTGATTCTTCTCGCTCAGGGTTCTCTGGTTGTCCCTCTTGGCACAACTACAATGTTTTCCCAAAGTGTTTCCTTTTTAGAAAGGATAAAAACACTTATTTATTCCATAAACCTTAAAGGAACACTAATTTGTAAAAACACGAGGTCCAAAAAGTTTGAAAGTAATAAATCATTTTACCCAAATGAGATTCAACCCAGATATAGATATAGATATAGATAGTAGAGAGAGAGAGAGAGAGAGAAAGAGAGAGAGAAAGAGCCTTTAGATGAAGGTAATAATAATGTTTAAGCATTTAACAGTGTTTAAAGCAATTTTTTTATATATAGAAAAAAACATATTATAATATATATATATATATGTCTATATAAATGCCCAAACTCACCCCAGTGACGTATCGCGGCCTGAACTGCACTGTCCCAAACAGGCCCAGAATCACTGTGATGATGTGGATAAAGTTTATGAGGATCGGTGCCCATTGGTAACCAAGAAAGTCGAATATTTGTCGTTCCAAAATGCTAATCTGTAAAAGAAATAGATAAAATCACATATAAGACCAGATTGCTAACCAACCTGCAAGAAACAGGAAACACAATAAAAAAATCCTATATCAACAAGTCAATTCAATGGTGTCATGCTTTCACGGGAACCTGTAGTGGCAGTCATGTTTTATTCGTTTGATGTTGTGCTGCTCATGAGCTGCTGACAGTGAATTTTTCATTTTGTGCTAGAAAAAAAAAACATTTAAAATTTATACTAAATGTGAAATTTGTCAGTTCTGCATTGTCAGTTCCGTCCATAATAACCCGTAATATTTTACATCATAGTCTATCACTATTGCCTCCTCCACTTCTCTTACAGCTTCCTGTCCTTGGTAGCTCATTTTGTCTGTAAAAATAAATGTAATAAGTATAAAAAAGTGCTGATTCAGTTCAGTGCACCATTCTCCTGCAAATCAGACCTTTTTAAGAAGAGGGTTTTCTATAGTTATAGACACAGTGAGAGAACTCTTTACTCCACACTCTCAAGCAGAACTATGGGGTTACGCTTGTTCTCCCGCCATAGCTTTTTATTTTATGCGATGTTTTCTTAGAAAAAAAAATTTGTTTTCTTAGAAAAAAAAATTTGGCATAGTAAATGACATTAAAAAAAATTAAGAAAAAATATGTGTCAAAACACCGAAACTGAATATGGTAAGCTTATAAAACGGACACATCGAATATTTTAAAACAAATGACTTATTTATTACATAGATCCCAATTAAACCAACTTTTTTTGCCCTTGTATTTTCTACCTCATGCCTACACTTGCATCTTACAGAAAACAATTATTTCGTTTGTTCCATCAAAAAGTGCATGTGCATTCTTCAGTTTCTGTTAATAGACACGATAAAAATCAAACCATATTCATCCTACAGAGAAAATGTTTTGGCCTTTGTTTTGACATTGAGCCCAGGTCAATGACATGTCTATTTATAAGTAGCAACCAGAACACGAGGGTTAATTGCGGCTGAAATGAGGGACTCTCTATCGAACTGCAGGAGCACTGATAGCTTGCAAATTAAAAGCGACAAGGCCGGCCTCCTGGTTCAACAAGCAATGGAACTTCAGAGGCAATGAGAAGAAAAATGTCAAGTCTTATTCCCAATGAGCTGTACCCAATGCCAGTGGGAATAGCATAGCTAATGCTAATGCCTTCTGAGACCCCGCTCGTGTTATAAAGCCTGCATTCTCTTTAAACACAACTGGACAACTGAGTACCAATGCAGATGTGAGGAGGTGACTTTTTAGTGTCTACATCGAAAAAACTATTTGAACAGACTTTTTGAAAGAAAGTTTATTTATATTTACACAGTGAGCGATTCGTATGTATTATGGACTCTACTCTGACCAGTGTAGCACTGAAGTCACTGCCTGTGTGCCTGGAGGTTTTTAAGAAGTATGTGCTACTCGTCTAACAACAAATAAGTCTGGGAACTTAAAAAACATGGGCACAAGCAGCCCAGAATCACTGTGATGATGTGGATAAAGTTTATGAGGATTGTTGCCCATTGGTAACCAAGAAAGTTGAATATTTGTTGTTCCAAAATGCTAATCTGTAACAGAAATAGATAAGATCACATATAAAACCAGATTGCTAACCAACCTGGGTTGAAAAAACATGGGCACAAGCAGCCTACTGATATACTATATGAAAAATAGTATTGGGACACCTGACTTTTCCAGCCAAACTGTTATCACACAATTGTATATGGTTGTGGAAGCATTACATTTTCCCTTCACTTGAACTAGAAGACCTAAACCTGTTCCAGCATAACGATGCCCCTGTGCTCAATGAAGCTCCATGAGGATATGCTTTACATGGGTTGGAGTGGAAGATCTTGAGTGGCCTGCTTTAGAGATTCATCAACCCTATTAAACACCTTAGGGATGAATTGGAACGCTGACTGCACCCCAGGTCTCCTCACCTTACCAACATCATTACCTCACTTTAATAACATCCTTCTTGACAAATCTTGACACTTTAAAATCTAGTGGAGCATATTCCCAGAAAAGTGGAGGATATTATAACAGCTAATAGGGGACTAAATGATGAATTGGATAATCAGAAAGTCTTACACAAACATTTGTCCATCAAATGTATATGCACAACTTTTTCTCAAAACAAATGTGCCGCTCATAATGGGGCAAAACATAATTTCATTTACATTAGGTGAAATTGGTTTAATCATACCAAATAAAAATAATACATAATAGGCTAGTTTTCTTTTCAATAGCTGTTAAACCTCTATATCCTTCTTACTTTTGTAGTTGCTGCTGAGTTGCCAAACAACTACAAAAGCCCCCAAATCTCAAAATTGTCTTAAATGTACAAGCGACTAATTATCTTGAGAATGTCCGGATATTAAACATAGGAACTTCATGTCATAGTGTTGGATAATGTTTAACATGAGCATGTGTTAAAGAAAAAAGCTGCGAGTTGGCTTCGGTGTCAAACACATTGTGTGAGTCACGTTAAGGTGACTTAGTGAGAGAAAAAACAAGTGTGCAGATAATCTTGACATAACTGGGCATGACTTCATGCCACAGATTCATCATCAGGCTGTACTATAGCTTCTGTTCACACTTATGCTTGAGTCAGAGTGGTCCTCCAGGATGAAACTTTCCTAGCATGGTGGTAGAAAATCGCATCGGGTAAAGGGCTGCACAAAAAGTAGTCTCCCCAAAGACATTTAAAACCTACCTAGCTAAAAAAAAAACTAATCATATTTGGGCAGGTTGTTGGGAAACTATGTGAATAAAGTGAACCAGACTAATCAGTTCAGTTTGTAAACAGGCTCCTGTGCCAACACCAACACCGGGAACACAACATTTCTCCTGCTTCTAACACCAACTTGTAGGACAAAATGTTCACTTTATGCCTTATATATCCCATTAATCAACAGATGCCATGATGGAGAGATAATCAGTATATTTTTCACTTACTGGTCATACTGTTATAATGTTATGCCTGTGTGTATATATATATATATATATATATATATATATATATATATATATATATATATATATATATATATATAGATTGATAGGGATTTATACATAGTATATATATTTTTTTATAAAATGTGCAAGTATGAGGTAATGAGTAGAGACCAGCTCAGTGCAAATGACACATTGTGCAAATATAGACATGTATTGTGCAGAGAAATGAGGCAAAAAAATGTCCAGTTACCATCAGGCGTCTATACAGAGATCACATAGTGCCTGAAAAAAGCAAAATGTGCAGAGGCGCAAGTAGAAAATTAGGTATAAGGCAATTAGCATGAAAGTGCAAATGATAGTTATGCAATCACCATTAATAATTTACAGTACATATTTATTTATTTTAGACTGCAAATGTATAGTTTAATAAAGTAAATCTACAGTTCAGAAATGTTACAGTGAAATGAACAGGACCTTGATTAAATGCTGCTAGTGAGACTGATATGAATGATGCTGAACAAAGTCAGAATTGATGTTTTAATTCAGACATAGAATCATTTAAAATAAGTGTCACGTTACAGCACAACTCAAACCCTCTTCCCAGGTAACTGCATGGCTTTCAAACATGGTCAGCACACTTCACAGCTCTCTCATTCACCATTATACTGATTGATTGACTCATGCACAGGATAAAGCGACAGTGTTTCATTCACCACATTGTGAAGTATATGTTCAGTAGCATGATAGGCTCTGTTGTTATCAAGCCTTTCATGTTGTGTTTGCCTCAGTCATTTTGATTCTTGCTTGCTGTAGTGTGTCCCGTTTACCAAAAGCCTGACCCTTGCCTGTATTTGGGTTTTAAACTTGATTCTTGTTTCAGATACTTTACAGATACTGTTTTTTCATTAAACGGCCCAAACTTGCAAATGCATACATCTTCATTATATAACAATTTGGCAGTAATGTTATTCTGAGAATAACAGATCTAAGAAGATCATTGGAGTCTCTCTCTCTCTTCTATCGCATCCACGCATCCACGCTGCACACACACACACACACACACACACACACACACACACACACACACAGCATTCGGGCATCACATCCACATAGTGTAACAGTTTTTTCCCTCGAGAGATCAGGTTCCTCAACACAGAAGTGAACTGAACTCACATACACACTCACTCAACTGTGTGCTACTGAACTGCTACAATCCTAAACTCTAACACACTCAATAATCATCTTACAACTCAATGTCTACACATCCATGTCTTCAGCACCACCCATTTTATATTATAACTATACTAAATCTGTTTAAAATGCTGTTTCGCACAACTATTTGTGTCTGCAGTTACAAGTATACTTGTTTACAGTTTCGTTTTTGCACATTGTAATGTATAACACATCAAACAGTCTTGTCGGCACTATTTTTTATGTTTTGCGTATCTGTCCTACACTGTCTTGTATTGTCGGTTTGCACTAGGATGCACACAATGCACTTAATATGGCTCAGACGACTTTCTTTAGTCCTTTGCTCTGTGTTCTGTATATAGCTCTACTGTATGCTGTGTGATGCAGCTCTATATTGTTTTAGGGAGCTTCAGGATTCGGGAGAAACCTTGTCTTATTTCACTGTGTACTGCATCAGCTGTATATGGCTGAAATGACAATAAAAGCTTCTTGACTTGACTTCTTTCATAAAAAGATTTAACTAGAAATACAGAGGAACATTAGATATGGGGTTTACTGCAGGATAATAAACGAAATCTTTAATTTCCAATTTTTTTTTCTATAAAAAAAACAAACGTATTTCCTATGCTATCATATGTAGCTATGAAACCACACCAAACAGGCTAGAAGTGCACACCTCTATTGCTAGATTCATTATTATAATTAAGGCTATGCAACTTTTCTCCTCAACTCGGCACAATTTACTGTTCACCAAGCTGTAAAAACATAAAAAGATGCTTTCTTCAATCAGACATCTATTACTAGCTAGTGAGCATAACAGAGTTAATCAGATAAAACCCTTCTGTCTAGGGTTCAGCGCTGACCAGCTGGTGACCACCCCCTGGGGACTCGTCTCCCGTTGTCTTTTCCAAACCAGGAGCCTCTACTGGTGTACATCTGGCAAGCAAGTGTATTCTGCACACACTCCCTGCATCATCCATCATAATAAACACGGCTCTGCTGACATGGAACACCGCTGGCACGCCTCACATGGGCAAAGTTATTAAGAAGGATATGGCTAATTAAGACATTTTCACACTCGTGCAGTCTAGGTGGGCACGTTTTGTGTTTTGGTGCAAATTCTCTTTCCACTTCTCTCCGCAGTGTCCTCTCTTTGTGTACTACGCTGTAATGTTTCGCCCGAGACTTGGAGCACTCGATGACACGGAGGACATCTTCGGCGCTGGAGTTGGGTTTTTTCGCCGTAATTGCAGAGCCCTTTTTTGTCGTTTTGTTTTTTCGCACACCTGAATCCGGTGCGTTCTCTCCAGTTGCTTTGGCACCTCTCCATGCTGCCTCACTAATCATTTCATAAAGCAGACGGCTTAAAAGATGGCTGATGTTTTACCATCTGTTCCCTTAACAGCTTCAACAGAAATCAACTCAGGAAATAATGCCGGGAAATCTTGACGCTCAAGCTCTTCATGACACTATGGAAACCTTTATTAGGGCGTGAAGGTGCATTGGGCAAAGTGTTCGGAGGTGAAAGCAAAACAACAGCAAAACTTTTCACCTATTTAAAGAAATTTAAATAGGTGATCTTTCAGTTCCCTGATGGTCTAGTGGTTAGGATGCGGCGCTCTCACCACTGCGGCCCGGGTTCGATCCCCGGTCAGGGAACCAACCCCAGCCATTAGGGTTGCACAAGCCGTAGTGCCGGTCCCAAGCCCGGATAAATGGGAGGGTTGCATTAGGAAGGGCATCCAGCGTAAAAACATGTGCCAAATCAAACATGCGGATGGTCCGCTGTGGCGACCCCTAATGTGAGAAGCCGAAAGAAAGTTCAGTTTAAATAGTTGATCTTTATTATAGTCTAATAATTAAAAAAATCTATATAAAAAAGGTTTTTTATGGCTTCACTACAGCTTACAGTATAGAAACATTTGCTCACAATGTATTAAATTGGATCATTTAAAATGTTTATGCATTATCCAATCTATGCATATTTTATGAGTATTATGTCTATCATGCTGCATTACACAATTTGTCCAATCACTCTAAGAGTACTTTAGATATAGGAATAATAGAGCATCAGAGATCGTACAAACAGTACTAAGTAGAAGTACAGATCATGTTTTAAAAAACTCTGGTAAAAGTTAAAGTACTGACTATACTTTTTCATTCAAGTTAAAGTAAAGTAGTTTGGGATCTGACTTGTACTTAAGTAAAAAGTAGTCATTACTACTACCTGTTTTAGTGTCATGCTGGTAACTGGACCTCACATCATATTTATATATTAATACAAAAGAATTTCAAATTTTGTTACCTAATACATTTATCCACCATATAGAACACAAGCAAGGAAGAGATGATGATGATCAGGTGATCAGGAAGGTGTTTGTTCTCAGTCATGTTTCTATCGATGACTCCCTCTGTCTCATCAACGGTAGCCTCATACTTCTTCTTGCTCTCTGCCTGCTCATTGTGAGCTTCGTTAACTAGTCTATTTCTGTGGTGTGTGAGAACCAGGAAATGATACACCAGTGGTAGATTGACAAGAAATCGGTTGATGGGCCGAAAACGGTATCAAATATTGATAGTCACCAAATAGTTCAAAACTAAAGTAAAGAGTCTGGTTTAAAAATGTAAGAAGTAGAAAGTACAGATATTTGTGCAGAAAGATTTAATGAGTGAAAATTAAAAGTTGTTAGAAAAATCAATTGTGAAGTACTGATACCAGAAAAATCTACTTAAGTACAGCAACGAAATATTTTTACCTCATTACTTCCTCTCTCTGTACAGTACAGCATTAATCGCACACAACCATTGAGAAATTATTGCTCATTATTAACCAATGAACGCCACTAATTCCTGTACTTTTATACATTTTTTGGAGTATGTTATGAGAGCTGAACTGACAGTAAAAGCTTTTCCCAGACAGCCAGACTTGCTGGTAGAATCCACAAAGAAGGTAAAGCATTGAGAAATTTCAGTGCATCGGAAGGCAAAGGGTGAACATACTTGAAGGTCTTTTTTGGATAGACTGGCACTGAGTGCTCTGGGTGAAGACAGGACGTCCCATTATCGCTAATACGGCCCCCGAGGCCCGGTTCATCCCGCTTTTGTGTGACGCATTCACACATTGTGACAGCTTCATCAGATAATACTCAAGCAATTAGATGCAACAATATGGCTGGGAACAGCAGCTGTGACAGTTTTGACTTGAAAATAATGGAAATAATGATAAGTAATATATTCCTCAAAGTATCTACTTCAAGATTTTCTCCAAGAAATGCTCTTTATGTGTTTGTCAAGCAGTTTGGTCTGGATATGAAAACTGCTGTATGGACATAGCATGATTTTATCATTGCTGTACTGTGTCTGTGTGTATGTTACTTATATTACTTAGATCTAAGTATATGACTTTGAGAAATGTTAATAATATGTTAATAATGGTTTACTTTTGGCAGTAAAAGGCAAAACACATCATAAACTAGTGAGTCCAGAAGTGGCTCTCAGACTTATATAAATCACACGGTGGTTGGTTTCTAATCTAGATTACTTGGCCCTTAACTTGATTCTAATAAAAGCAGACCTAGATTTTTTTTCGTGTGTGTGAATCAGACTACACATTTCATGCATATGAACATTTAGTTTTATTCATGTATGTTTATCAGGGAGTGTTGTGAGGCAAAAGCACACATTGTTAATGGAAATCTGAGACCACACCAAAAATCTGGATTCGTTTCCACCTTATACTGGAAAACGGTACTGAAATTGTGGAAAACATGGGGTGTTTGATATCTTGATTTTTCAAGACTCATTTTTACAGTTTTAAACAATATACAATATATGGACAAAGGTTTGTGGACACCTGATCATAAGATTTCTATGGGTTTTTTTTTTTATCCAAAACCACATTTTCTGTTAGCCTCTAATCTTCTGGGAAGATGTTCCACTAGATTTTGGAGTGCGCTTGTGGAGATTTGTTAGTAAAGTCAGGTACTGAGGTACATGAGGTGAGGAGGCCTGGGGTCCAGTCAGCGTTCAAATTTATCCCAAATGTGTCCAAAGGTCAGAGATCTATAGCAGGCCACTCAAGATCCGCCAGACTGTGTGTTCATGGAGCTGGCTTTGTGCACAGAGGCACTGTCACACTATTCCCAGGTAACTGCATGGCTTTCAAACATGGTCAGCAAACTTTACAGCTCTCTCATTCAACATTATACTGATTGATTCACTTACGCACAGGATAAAGTGACAGTGTTTAGCTTTGGGTCTTCAGGTTCAAATGATAGGAAAGATTTAAAGGCATCGCATGTGAAGACATAATTTATAATTTTTTGCCTCCAGCTTTGCGGTGATAGTTTGAGGAGGTACCACATAAGGCTGGAAAAGTCAGGTGACCCGATACATTTGTCCATACAATGTACTGTATGTTCTGCAATATATTGTAGTGTTTCAAGGACACCATTTATTAGATTTTTTTGGTCTGATTTCTTTCAAGTTTTATTCCTTTTATTAAACCATATGTTCAAATAACACTCCGATTTATCATGTTTTACACAAACAATTCAGTTTGAGGTAGAAAAAGGAAAAAAAGTGAAATTTATAGTAAAAATTTTGTATTGTTTAAAAAAATGCAGAAAAGAAAGATTTTCAGTCAGATTATTGTCCCCACTGTATGATCATAAAGAAATTACATTTCAAAGGAGACGTGCAGATTATTCTGGATTATCCATGAGTTTCAATCAGATATAGGTTTTGATCATTTTTCAGAAGATTGAGAGATTATAGAACAAATTGTCACCTTTATTTTTGGAAACCATGCACTTTCTTATTATGGTGTCTTACCAAAAATATGGTTTCTTTTGTGTATATGGTTGTGTGTTTATTCAATAGAATAATGACTGACAAGCATCATATAGATGTCTCAATCTCTTACTGGTAATGAATCAAAAGAAAAGGTAATTAATTCACTACCATTAAACTACAGAGACAACTAATTACATTTTCATTTTTTAGATGCTGAACTAAAATGTCCTTAATGAAATGAAACCTGGAAATGCAGTACATGCTAACAAGGGCTGATTTCAGTAAAGTGCACACTCCAGCATCCAGTCTCTGATTGAGATGTTTTTTTTTTTTTATCTTTCTTTCCCTCGTTCTCTCTCTTGCTTTGTATGTATTCTGGTGTGTGGGGACAAGGGCTCATTCTAATCAGTGAGACAAAAGCCAATCAATCAGGCATGGCAGGCTGGATAGAGAGTACACTCCATGCTGAATTGAAACAAGAGTAAGGAAGCTTTAGTGTACATAGCATATGGTAGGAGCAACAGCGAGAACACTAATCAGGATGATCCATCAATAATCCTGAACACCTTCTAAAAAAAGCATCATCCTAAACATACTACAGGAATCAGTAGCGGAATCAGACCTGTGTAATGATGAGTAGAAATTTATATTATAGTGACGGACAAATAAGTAGAACAGTCACAGTTTTTTGGGGGATTTTTTTTACAGCCCACAGATACAACCAAACACAGTACGACTAACAGTAACACAAAATACTAGAATTTATGTACAGTCCTGGGTACAACAATTAAATAAAATAGGCCAAGCTCAAAATGGCAGAAAATGTAGTTAATTACAGTTAATCATCTGAAAAAGTTGTTGGTCAGAAAATTAGCAGGATTGTTTCTTTCTTCTGTAAAACGCTTTTGGCATTTTAAAAAAAGGAAAGGGAACAAAAATACCAATAACTTACTCTCATCAATTTGCTTAATTTTTGCTGATTTCTTTATCAACGAGTTTTAAGACCAATACATTTTTGTAGATAATTTTTTGGGTGTATTGGGTGTCTAAACATTAGACAACCAAAGAAATGCAATTTAATTAATATTACATAATTAAAATGGCTCAGAAGCACAGATTACATTTAATTGCTTATTACTGCACATCTTAACAATGATACCGATACAAAGAATGGACATTCGGTACCACCCAGTTGAGAATGGGTTCCCATTTGAGTCTGGTTCCTCTTAAAGTTTCTTCTTCATGCCACTTAAGGGAGTTTTTCCTGGCCACAGTAACCCCTGGCTCACTCATTTATAAGAAACAAATGTATACAATAATTTATACTGCCTTATCTGTGTAAAGCTGCTTTTAGACAATGTTTATTGTTAAAAGCGGTATATAAATAATAGTTATATCAATAAATTGAGTTGAATTGAATTTAACGGAAATGTGCAGCTGTTTGTGCATACATAATTTGGTATGTATGTTTAAATGCTGTAATTATTATTTGTTCTACCAGTTTAACATATTGACATTTATATGATTTGACAGATGCCCTTGTGCAGAGAAACTGACAGTTATAAGAGCAGGTAAAGTAGCACAGCTTGTTGGTGCTGAGATTTGAACACAAAACCTTTCAATTTGAAGTCCAACATTTTCAATTAGATTAATTTTTATTTGTATAACCCTTTAAACAATGTCTGAAAGCAGCTTTAAAGTGATAGAGGTTATAAAGTAAGAATGTGTAAGTTTAGTGCCTATAAGTTTATTTTTTTATATTAAGTTTGTCCCTAAAGAGCAAACCAGTTGGAAAGAAAAAACTCTCTGACATGACATGAGGAAGAAGGCTTGAGAGGAACCAGACTCAAAACCCATCCTCATCTACAGAAGGTGGTACCGAATGACCATTCATGAAAGTTTCATCATTGTTGAGGTTGTTCAATGATCGGAGCTTAAATGCAGAACCTTTCACGCAACCTGTGGTTGTAGACTGCTGATATTTTTTACAGTACAAATCAATCCTCAAAGTTCATTTTACCCACAGAGCTACCAAAACTTGAACAGGTACCTTTCCATGCGATGTTAGGTCACACATGCTGGCCAATAGTTTTGCATTGTTAACTTTGCATCATCATTAATAGAAAATAAATCTTTTGCATTGTTAACTTTGCATCTTCATTAATAGAAAATAAATCTAGAAAATAAAACTAACTAGCTTGCAATTTGCTCTGACAAATTAAAGCTTTTACTTAGCATGTGGGCTAACTAATGAATGATTCATTTGTCTATCTAGGGGCAGTGGTTGAGAGAAAAGTCTCAGCTCCAACTATTTTGTTTAATGTTCGACCGGTGTTATGTCTGTCTACCTGCTCAGCAAACTGCCACACAAAACATCTCAAAAACAAAAGTCTTTGTTTATCTGATTTGCACCAGGCCTTCTTAGACTATTGTGTCTATTTCCATTAAACATTTGCGTAACCTCTGAGAAGTCGGGCATCTCCGACAATGCACCACACTTTCCCACAGGCCATTTCAGAGTGCTCTTGATGGCGAGTCTCAGCTGCAATTTTTTTCCACGTACTGTCTTTTTTTTAAATCTAACATTCTGCTGGTGAGTTATTTTGAAAAATCTATGTATAAGTACATTTGTGACTTTGTGAATAAGCAGTCTCATCTTTTACAACTACAATTGGTGGTAATAATCTACCAGCACAGACCATCACAGAAATATTTTCATAGTGATAGATAGATAGATAGATAGATAGATAGATAGATAGATAGATAGATAGATAGATAGATAGACAGACAGACAGACAGACAGACAGACAGACAGACAGACAGACAGATAGATAGATAGATAGATAGATAGATAGATAGATAGATAGATAGATAGATAGATAGATGATAGAACTTTATTGTTATTGCATAGTACATGTACACAGCAACGAAATGCATTTTGGCATCTAACAGAAGTGCAAAAAGTAGCAATCGTGCAAATAGTGCAGATAAATATGTAGCATATGTACAGCATGTATATGTTTACAGTATATGTAAACATATGTACAGTGAATAAATATAAAGGACATAGCAGTGCAGGGACGTGTGAATGAGCAGGCGTGTCCAAACTTTTAGTCTGTACTGTATATATAATATATATAAACTTTTGGTCTGTACTGTAAATATATATATATATATATATATATATATATATATATATATATATATATATATAATTCAGTATAGACATCGACACTCGCAACCTCGATAGTTCGCGGCTTTTCATTTGGAACCAGACTAAGAGTAACTCGTGAAAAATCTGATAGTTCGTGAGAAGCCGCGAGTGGCTCGAAAGTTCTATTTAATGCAGTTTGTACTAATAAATGACATAACATTATTGTAATATTCATTTAAGTAGTAAATAAAAACTTTTATGAGAAGTAATTCACAATTTCTGTTAAGTTTACAGTACAGTACATGTAAAAATGAAATATGAAAAATGCCTCTCTCTGTAATGCCACGCGTTGTTATAGTATTTTGTGTATAGTATTGATGGTTTTCTATAATTGCGACGTGATAGTGGTGGTATTAACAAGTGGATTAAGTCGGGTAAATCCCCAATGAAGGCCCAGGTACCAAATGCACGGCCCGCCACTGTAAAAATGTATATATGCCGACATACCCCTGCCTGTGTCCTTCAGATATATAGTACTAAACGGCTTATGACAGCATTTCTGTAAACCCACATAACAGAGCAGAAATGATTAGACAGGAGAAAGGACAGTACATTATAAAATCATGAAAGAAGCGAAAATAGCCGAACCGAGCAACACATCATGAGGAGAAAAAAAAAATAATCATCTGTACAAAAGCAGTGAAAGAGGCTTAGGGAGGATGAAAGAGAAGAACTGCAGCCAGGTCGATGAAAGAACTGAAAGGTGTAGGCAGTTTAGATCCGCTGGGATTCTTCACTGCTATAACAGCCAGCCAACAGTGTGAGATATGCACATAATAATGCGCTTCCTTTTGTTTCTTACTGGCCCCTGGCGGCAAAAAGTTCAAGAACCCCCTGTCTGTAGGTAGCGAAGGAACCCACATCATTAAAGCTTATGATAGAGTTATGACTTTTTTTTTCTTGACTGTATAAGGCCAAACATTGAATAGTTTTTGCCATGTAATGTACATGATATTCAGGCTGATAGTCTAATAGTAAAGGCTAATTTAGTGCAGAGTATTCCCCGTGCTGTACTATGGTGAACAGGTGGTGTTGAAGTTTCTGTAACAACAGTCTGACAGTCAAACTCTGGGTCATTTCTTGTATTGCAGGGCCTCAGAATCACTGACTTGGTTTTAATATCTTTTTTGTCAATTATCTATTCAATATTCACAATAGTCAATTCTCTTAATTTGCTGTGTTTTTCTCGGCAGAACCACCAAGTGTAATTTTATATTAGAGTTTCTATCCAATCAGGTTTCAGCCGTAACATCATTTAGTACCTTAAGGATACAGAAATAAACAGCAATGGCTCTCAATTGCTTCAAATCCAGGTTGCTTGAAGTTGTTGCTTCAACCAATCAAGTTTCACTAATTTCATTGCATTGACTTCCAGTCTACTCATGAAAACAGTGTGGACAAGAAACACAAGCTCAGTGTAAAGAAGTATCGCAATTTGCTGAACACTAAAGTCCAAGTTTGATGGTGTATGACCTGCGAATTTATATCACATGAACATCTGTGATCCATAAGAGATCAGTACATCATAACATGACCTTTTTAGAAAAAGAAAACTGATTATAGCTGTGTTGTAGCATCCTGATTTATAGAACATTCATGGAATGGAAAAGCAAATTTAATTTAAAGAAATTATAATGACTGTGCACACAGTTTGTATCTTTTATTCCAGTTGCTTACTTTTATTTGCAGCAGGTCTGCAAAAAAATCTCACGCTGAAAAGTCCAGCCTTTGCAAATAGCAAATTATTACATTCAGTTGGCATAGTTTTCTAAGTGTTACCAAGCCTTTTGTTCCACATTTAGATCTCCCAGTTTCTGAGCTCATTTATAATTTTTCAAGGCTCTTGTTTTGTCTTGTTTGTGCTATTTATTAATCGCTCAAACTCTGCCTGTTTCATGTTTGAATCTGCCTTACCATTTGGATTTGTTTGCCTGGTTTATTAATAAAAAGGCCTTTTTTTGCAATTATCTTCCTCCTACAGTAGTTTTCTGTCTACTTTATCTCTTATATACTATCATAGTGTAGAAACCTGCATTTGGAAATGATTTCTTTTTTTTTATTTTTTCAATTTCCAATCCTTCTTTGTCTAGATAATATATCTGAACTTGATTGAAACAGGCATTTTAGTGGAATTGCAGCCAAATCCTCATTATAAATGATATAGTTATAGATTTTCATGCCACACTTATGTAATATAAATATCTTGGGCAATTATGTGCAAAAGAATTCAGTGCAATAATAATAATAATAATAATAATAATAATAATAATAATAATAATAATAATTGTTGCATACATACAACATAAAACACTGAAATACATAAAAAAATTCATACATTTGATTTATTGAACATCTATACTTAATATATAACTTAATCTGTATATTTTATTTAAAATTTTCTATATTTTATTTTACTTTAATTTTGTAGTTGTGTTAAAACGATATGACGGATGAAAAAAAAAATACTGTAAAGGGCTGGCAATCCAGATGAAAGTAATTATTGCACATTTACAGAAACAGGTTTTCTTGTGTATTCTGTTCATTTGAATTAAAGCCAAGAACTTGGCTTAAAAAACCTAGAAAGTAGAGTTTCCTTCACAGTGAAGTCTAAAGTCTAATCTCTAAGTCTAATCTCTCACACTACATAAATAAAAGTATCAGGACACTGACTTTTTCCAGCTATATGTGGTTCTTGCCAAACTGTTAGCACAAAGTTGGACCCACACAAATGTAAAGGATGTCTTTGGATGTGGTAGCATAAAATTTTCCAAATTTCAATTGAACTACAAAACCCCAGGCCTCCTCACCTCACCTACATCACTACCTGACTTACAAACACCATTGTGGGAGTTATTATAAGAGCAAATTCCATAATCCATAATTGGCATTTCACAGGTCAAAAACACCTTTGCGGCATCTTAAAGAAGAAAAAAATATTTCACAAAGAATAAATCCTTAAATAATAAAATACAAAAAAACTTGTTCTAACAGTAATATTTTCTGCAAACCCAGAAAGAAGACGGAATTTCAAGTGTATTGAGCAAATATTTCCAGATGATAAATGTTTGATGTTAACATTGTTGGAGTCTTTTTAAGGACACCATTAAAGCAAAAGTGACAAAAAACACTGACATGTTACAAAAAAACCCCAAAAAACTAAGTACTGTGGTGAACAGCTGAAAAAAAAAGAGATGCAACTTAGCGCAACAATGAAGCAGAGCGAGGACATGTATTTACATGCGGCCAATTAGTGGCTGTGGAAAAATGCAGACAACTCCAAAGCTGTTGCAGCGATGTTGGCCTGTACTCGGTACTGACACTCCGCTGTGGATGACGCGTGTCTGACATTTGAGGCAACACATGCCATTTGTCACGCACCATGCTCATGATTTCCAGCGTCGTTCCCTTAGTGTTGTGATAGAGACAATGTGTATAAGTGCAGTTTTTGTTGTTTTTTTATTCCATGGAGGGCTTCTGCAGCTGCTGTCAGAGCACACAGCTGAACATGAAAAATGTTGTTCATTATCTACTAGGCACAACTGTCCTTCCGACCGCTCGCTCTTTGACCTGTATTTACAGCGACGCTTCAGCAACACTAATGGAAAAAAAAAAACACCACCACCCTCCTCATGTTAGCACACGGGTGTAAATTAGCATTGAAATCATTTTAGCGCACGACATAACGAGTTCATTCTGCTAGTGAAAAAATGTAAAAGGTATAAAACTGAAACCCTCTTAAAGGTCATTTGATCACTTTATTGGCTTAAAGTGAAAAATGCAATACATTGGGAGTTCCTTTTTAAAAAATTTCATTGAGCAACAAACTAAGTTCTGTTTATTTTTCAGACAATGCTGTCTAAAAAACAACAAGCATAACATCAGTATTTTATGTTAACCAACTAGCAACTAAATCAATTCGCCGGATGTAACTGCTATTCATTTTGAAAAGTAAATCTAACTTGAAATTTGGATTAAAAACGAGTCTATTAGAGGGACAGCGCATGTAGGACGTTTTGGGGACAAGCTGAGGGAGGTGAGATTGAGATGGTTTGGACATGTGCAGAGGAGGGACATGGGGTATATCAGTAGGAGAATGCTGAGGATGGAGCCACCAGGAAGAAAGAAAAGAGGAAGACCAAGGAGGAGGTTTATGGATGTGGTGAGGGAAGACATGCAGGTAGTTGGGGTGAAAGAGGCAGATGTAGAGGACAGGGGGGTATGGAGACGGATGATCCGCTGTGGTGACCCCTAATGGGAGAAGCCAAGGAGGAAGAAAAGAAGAAATCTAACTTGGAATATCAGAGGCTGGACGACTGTATCTGAATTTCACATTTGGAATTTCATATAAACTGGTAACAAAGATTTTGCTTTACACACCTACCCACAGATTTAGGTACAGATTTATTTGATGCTCAAGGGCCAAAGAGTGGCAGCCTGGCATGGCCAGGACTTAAACCCACAATCCCAGAATTCAACACTAGGCTACCACCTCCCCGCAACTAAAAATAATCTAGTCTAATATTTTAAACAATTATAAAATTTACAGTCACGCTAAAATTAAGGCTTGTACCAATTCAATAAGTACACATATGGCCAGCATTCTTTATACTGTATACAATAACAGTCATAAAGATCATGAACCATAGCTTTAAGAAATCATAAAACCTCTCTGGGATTCCCACTCAGTGGGGGAACGCTATTTCAATGAAATACTGCAGTCATTTTTGCAATAATACCCCGATTTAATATTTCAACGGTCATTTGCTGCCAAAAGGGCCCCGTCTGCTGTGTTGGTTTAACACTCTGTAGTAAGTGTTCTCAAAATGTGTATGACTAAAAAAACCATTTCAAGGCCATCTCCTGCCTAATTGTTTGGATCACAAATTTAATTTCATTCGCTCTTTCAAGTATGATTCTTTTTTTTTCTTCAATTTTGTCTTTTAAGTCAGTATGAGCACCCGTATAATTCGGCTTCCACTTCCTATGAGCACATCAGAAATAATAAATCAAAGATTTTCTTCCAAAACCTCAGTGGGAGTTTCCTCAATATCACCCAGAGAAGTCCCTGAGGCACGAAGACTTGTTTGCCACAAATGTCGATATTGCTAATGGCTGTAGGACAAAAGGGGCAGCAACTGATTAAAAGTCATCATAATGTGGCTGAGAGTTAATGAACACAATTCATTTCAATATTCGTTTGCATTTCAATAAGGGAGAAGAAAAAAGCGGTCAGAGTAACAAAAACGATGATTGGCTATGATCCAAGGGCAGAGGAGGCCTCTAAGAAGTACTGTACCACTATAAATTGGTGTTCAGGAGGATTAATAAGCCTTCAGATAGGCTGAACAGCTTTTCTCTAAAAGATGAACTCCATAAAATCTGATGGACGGTTTTTACACTTGCCCTAAATGCTCAAGTCTGTACCTGGGTGTAAGTTTCTTACAAACTACAGATCACACCATTAACTATTCAAGTTATAGTCGTAAAACCATACTTCTGGTGTTTTTTTGTTTAATAGGCACTTCTCTTGGTACATTAAATAGGTAATCTGACCAGCTGATAAACATCCAAAGAGTGAAAAAACAAAAGCAAAAAATGTATTAAATGAAATATCTGTACAATTTTGAAAATTAACCTTTAAAAAAAATGTTTGCATTTACTATTTTGTTTTTTGTTTTTTATATATATATTTTTGCTGGAATTTTTTACGTTTTCCAAACCGCACTTTGTTAAAACCTTCAAGCGCGAGATTTATTTTTAATAATTATCTGTACAGCTTCGGAGACAAGACTATTATTCGTATCTGTTTGTACAACTCGGCATAAAATAAACATTTAACCACGCTGCCCTCATTCAGTCAAATTGCTATACATTTATAATGAAATCAGGCCGTCCCTAAATAATTAAAAAGAAAACATTGCAAAAGTGACTATTTTTAGCACATTAATTTCCCAATAGAATATTCTGATATGTGTGGGACTCTGCATCTCTTAGTGTGTGTAGGTGTGTGTGTGTGGGTGTGTGTTTATTGGTGTATATGACTATCTAGCTGGTACTTTTCAAGGTGATCGATAAATTGTGTTGCCTGGGGTGACACCGCTCTGTTATTACTACTATTATTGTGCGTCACTATTATTACAGCAAGCTAGCCTTCTTCAACTTGCAGACTGTTCGCATTCTGACTGACTGCTTTGCGACTGTTCACCATTTTCAGCACTTGCATTAATACAGTCTTCTGTAGAGTAATGCTTACAGTATATTTGCACCAGGAGGACTTAAAGTCATAGATTTATATTCCTCAATTCCCTCTCATCTGACTTTTCCAGCCATACATGGTCCTACCCGACACCACAAAGTTGGAGGGACAATTATGTATAGGATGTCGTTGTAAATGGTAGCATTACAGTTTCCCTTTATTTCCCCCAGCTACATAACGCTCCAGCCAGCTCCATGAAAATATGATTTACATGGGTTGGAGTACAAGATGTTGAGTGGCCTGCTATGTAGTTCTGAGTAAGGTCTACCGGAGGGGTTGAATTTGTTCAATTCAACCTTGGTGTTATCATGAAGCTCGCATTGTTCACGGTTTCGCAGTAACTTCACTTAAGAAAAGTCCTAATGCCAAGCCATATATGGACACTCCAGACAATTTTGTACTCGTTGCTAAGTGACAATTGTAAAATGCATAAGGGTGTGCTGGTCAGGTGTCTAGGGTTGAGTCAAAAATACTCAGTTCCACTGATACCCAAGTGCATTACCGAGAGCAGCTTCAGTCAGCCATGGAATTGCCTCAGCAATATCTCGGCAATCTGGTAACTCCTATATCTTTTACAGGTGGCATTCTGGGACCCCACATATAGTACAGCAGCGATACCATTCTTATATGCTTTTATTTTCAGTAACATTTTCCTGGAACTGTAAATCTAGGTACTTTCAAGACTGTGGCCACTCGCACTGTTTTACTACGCTCGAAAATCAATCCAGCACCCATGATAATCCTTTCTTACTTTCATTGTTCATGATGGTTGTAGAACAAGTACACAGAGTGTGCAGAGGCATTTTACTCGGTTGCCTCAAGCCATGGTATCATTTTCAGAGAAGCACTTCGGGGAAAATTCCCAAACACAGCCTTACTTTTAAGTGGGCACAAATTTACAGATATATATTTATTTTATCTTAAGTACCTGCTTTATTCTGGTCCATCATTCATACACTCTCACCTCTAGGGAGGATACACATTCACCAATCCACCTACTTGCATTTTTTGGGAAACTAAAGAACGAATGCAGAAACAGAGAACTCTACAAAGAGAGTAGGCAGAGTTCAAGAGACCCCCGAGACTCTTTGCTATTAATTCTTTTATTGCCCAGTTAAAAGTAATTGGAAATAATTGATGTTATTTATTATATTCCTTGGGCTGAAAAGTTTCTGTCCACCGCCTAGACAGACTTTAACATATAACAGGTTAGAATAATTATAACGTTCAATTAGGTTCCACTCTTATTTATTAGCCAAATAAGTCTTATATTCTCCCATTCTCTACTTCACAATCTACCTTAAGGGAACAGTTATACACCTGCTCAATAATTCAATTATACAATCAGCCAGTCATGTAGGAGCAATTGAGCACACACAAAAACAATAATTATGCAGATATACATTATGGGCTTCAATTAATTTTTACATAAGAATATGGAAAAAAATGCTTACAAACTGAGTTTACATAGAATGGTGCGAAAAACAAAAAATACCAATAGGATTGCGATGGTAGTATTGGGAATGAAATAAAAAATTTTTATTTCCTAAATGCATATTTTGTAATATTTGCTTTGCCTATATTATAATTCTAGACAAAATTATATTATAGACAAAAAAGCAATAATCAAAAAATAAATAAATAAATAAATATTCTCCAGGCTGGGAAACATAAAGCTGTAATTGTCTTCGTTTTCAGGCTGACATTACTATATAACACATTATGAAGTATTTCCTGTTCTGCAAAGCTCTCTTAATTTACAGTTGACTTTCATTTTGCAAAGCATTCCTCACTTTGTTAACACTAAAGGCTACAAATTAAAGGCACAGAAGACAATTTTTCCATTGTGATGACGTCACATGTACATGGCATGATGTATTATGGACCCCCGCCCCCTCCCTTCTTTTCCCGCTTTTATAGCCACAGGTAATACTCAGTCAAACCGGGACTTTTGAGTTTATAAAATAAAGAACAAATTTAAAATAAAAAAATTTTTTTATTAACATACATTTATACACTTATCTCAGCATTTCACTTTGCCTGAACATTCCTAGGACAGCCTGCTTCACTTAGTCTTCAGTGCACTTTAGGTGTGCAATTTTTACGACAGGTTATGTGTCGAATTCTTAGGATCAGGTGTTGCATTTGCTAAATGTTCACAGGAATGACTGATGTGGGCTGGAAACCATCTTGAGCGGAATCATCACTGACGGACCATGCGGCCATCTTTGAAGCATTTACACCACTCGAATGTCTTACTGCATCTGAGCGTCTCATCGCTGTACTGTAGATATCCACGGATTTCACGTCTTCTTTTAAGAAACTTCATCACCACGTGCTGTTCCATGCATGTACTGTTGTCTGCCATCATGATTAACGGCCTCAGTTATAGGACACACTAGCCACTTACTACTGCGTGTAGTACAGCCATGCTAGCATCCATTTTTATTTCTGTAAAATGAAAAGTCCCGGTTTCACTTGAACGCCCCTCGTACTATTTTAATTAGGGGTGAAATAGAACTATAATATACCTGATTTCACAATCCAGCTAAATGTTGTATAAAGAAGGCAGATGAGAATGGTTTAAATCTTTTGAGAAGATCATGAAGGCCACAGTGATTCAAATTACCACCCTTTACAACAGTGGAGAACAGACAAGCACCTCAAAAAACATCATACCTTGAGGTGGATGACCTCCATAAATATAGAAAACTCAGGTTCCACTCCTTTCAGCCAAGCAAATGGACAATTCGTTTGTATATTGAGAAACAAAACCAGCTACTGTATAGTCATTGAAAAAGATCATAGCAATACCTAATAATACTTATTGGTGTGAAGGTTTGGTCATTTTGGGCCAAGGAATAGAAAAGCACATCCCAAAACACATCATGTATTGTCCCATAAAAGCATCTGATTGGATCAAACGCGTCTGAAAATGCCTAAAGAGCACTGTGATGTTTTGAGGTCAAAACGAATGCTCTCAGATTGCCATTATCGCACACGAGTCAGAGAGTTCAACGCAGCTGATATCGACCCGGCAGCTGCTAATTGGCTGACCTTAAACTCACATTTTCTTTTCAGGCCATTTTTTATTTTATTTTTCTGTTTATTCCTTTTCACACTGTGCCTTTTTCATGTGACACTCCAAAGCTCCTTGAAGTGAATCTGCTTCAGAAGTGCACTTCATTATGAAGCTAGTGTGATGGAGGCAGGTTTGAATTTGAATAAAGGTTTTGAATTTTAGCTTTCTGGGAGCAACGTTTGACTCAAATCTACATTGCAGGCTTGAAGCAAAAAAATACCGTTCAACAAACAAAACGGATATATTGAGATGATTTGAACTCACATCTGCTCTTTTCAGGAGGAAAATGCTGAAGAAAGACATATGCAAAAATTAGTTACTGGGTTACTATAGTTATTCTCTTACATTCATAGATGAGTCATAGATTCAGTTTACAATTTCTGTTCTCTTTTTGTGTCTCTTAAACAAATGCACTGCCCGTACCAGCTCCATTTCAGCAGCGTCTGAAAAGATTTTTTAGAAATGTCTGAAAATAAAACTATTGATTATAAATGAAAGCGGGCCACGCATTGAGACTTGAACATTAATACAAATTTTTACACTTATGCTGTATTACACACAAGAAGCAGAAACATCACAGATACATTAGTAATTTCTCATTTCTCTAATAATTTTATTTATTTATTTAATTATTTATTTATTTACAGCCTGTGGATTGAAATGAAACGTCTTTTTTTTCTTCTCAAAGACTTCACAACAAAGTGAAAAGCGTTTTTGAAGATTTGTTTCTAAAACAGTTTATGCCTGAAAAAACAGTGAATACAAGTGTTTACAAGTAACAAACTAAAAAGAGACGAATGTTTTTGCACCCTGTGTGAGCATCTTTGATAATAATAAAAAACTATCCACCAAATTTCTATTATTTCAATAATTTGATCTCGTTAAACACCTAGTAATAATTAATGGAAAGTGGTGTAGCCATTATTTTTGCATCTCCTTAAGCTTTTTTTTTTTTTTTGCATGTCTGTATCTTCTCTGCATGTTTATGTACCTTCTCTGAAAGGAGTGAGCTGTTTTTAAAGGATACCGTGGTTTTTTTTTTTCCAGACGCTGTATCGATCATGACCTTTGGTTCCAATTAATACATAATGCTTCAGGCACGAACAGATGCTTTTCCCCACGCAGCCAGCCTTACTGTCATTAGCTTTATTTCTATCTGTACAGATTCTGAATCTGGCACGTAACTGTGCAGCTCTGATCTATTTCTCACTTTGTGGAATTGAGGAGTAGAGAAAGATCAACTTTCTGTGAACTGCTTTTTTTTTAAGTGCACATATGGTGTGTCAGTAACAATGAAATGATCACGTCAACATATGCTTCATTAATGACTTAGACTTGATAAACTGACAAGCATACAGTCTACCACTGTGTTGATAATTCTGTCATTACAGTGATAGAAATGATAAAAAGTTGTTGACTGGCAGGAGAATGGGGGTGTAGTGGGTTGTGCTGCTATGGGCTTAGGATATATATCTATCTATCTAATATGTTATATTAGTGTGTGTGTAGATATATATATATATATGTGTGTGTGTGTGTGTGTGTGTGTGTGTGTGTGTGTAGATACATGTTTTGGTACATGGCTTTGAATGCAATCCATAAAAAGGATTGCATTCCGAAAGCCATGTACCGAAAACATGTATCTTGTATCATGTAACATGTATCACTTCCTGTGTAGTGGCTAAAGGCTAATGCTAGCGCTATGCATTCAAGATTTTTATGTCACAAACATAGCTAAATGCAGGAAACTTGCAGTGAAATAAAAAAGGTGAAAAAATTACAAATCTTGAATCCATTGCGCCAGCGTTAGCCAATAGCCACTTCCTAGTTAGCGGCTAAGGATAGTGTTATTGATTCTATAGCGTTTTATGTCCATTAATTGGATTGATTCTATTTTTGTGAAATGTTATAAAATATTGTATATTATTTAACCAAGCAAGCATTTTATGTAAGAAATTAAAAATTTTGATCACAAATAATAATAATGATGTACTATGAACCATGAACTTTGTGTACCATTACACCCCTAATGTGTGTGTTTGTATATATATATATATATATATATATATATATATATATATATATATATATATATATATACAGTATATAACATAACGTAATGAGTGATAAAGTGATTAAAACTGATTATCTCTTCATCATGGCACCTGTTAGTGGGTGGTATTTATTAGGCAGTAACATTTTGTCCTCAAAGTTAATGTGTTAAAAGCAGGAAAAATGGGCTAGCATAAGAATTTGAGAGTTTGACAAGGGCTAAATTGTGATGTCTGGATGACTGGGTCAGAGCATCTCCAAAACTGCGGCACTTGTGGGCTGTTGCTGGTCTGCAGTGGTCAGTATCTATCAAAAGTGGTCCATGGAAGAAGCAGTAGGGAACCAGCGACAGGGTTATGGGCAGCCAAGGCTCATAGATGCACATGGGAAGTGAAGGCTGGCCGTGTGGTCCGATCCAACAGATGAGCTTCTGTAGCTCAAATTACTAAAGAAGTTAATGCTGTTAATGCTCGATGGTTCAGAACTGTTTTGGCAGCAAAAGAGGAACCTATGTTATGCGTGATCTGTGTACTTATGGATATCCTAAGCCCTGGAATCGCTTGTACATGGGCTTATGAGAACGAACGTATCTCTACCTTCCTACCTCACGTATGAACCACTTACACACACATTACCAGAATAGTCGATTGCGACACTGACTAGAACCAAGCAATATCCTGAAGATGAATAAATGAATGAATGAATAAATGTTTTGATAGACCTAGTAATAGACACATGGAGAAATAATTAACCAGTACATTATAATATCATTCCATCAATCATATGTCATTGAAATTTCATTGAAGACTTATACCAACGAAGAAATGTTATGTGAACCGGATATTAAACAGATTTGAGCCTCATAAAGATAGTTTAAACATTTTCTTCTGGTTTTTTAATGAATTTGTTTGGAAAAAAAAATGTATAGTGTCTTACACTGTATATTAGATTTGAAATAACTGATCGTATAAATGTTGTTTTTCAACACAGAAAACTCGTTTGCTGTTTATTAGGGAAGGGCAAAATTGAAGAACTTTTTTTGTATGTAAATGTGTCTATAAAATAACTATATTATCATGCATTATAAAAACATGACTATAAAGAATAATATGCCCCTCGAATAGATTACACATCACAAATAGACTGCGGTTTCTTTGGTGTATTACAGAAATAAAATAAATAGTGGGTGTATATGCTCCTTCTCCCACTCTTTGTCTTTTTCTTTGTAATAGAAAAGTGTCAGGATAGAAAGTATATAAAATATATATTTTAATATTAATCACCCCTTCCATGCTGCTAGCAAAATTTGCATGCCTTGTGCACTTAGTCACTCCTAGCTATGGATAAAATGTCCAAACTCTCAATGGTACCACAGTCAAGAGTAGGTTCTAAAAGAAGGTTTCATCGTGGTCTCAGTAAGGGACATCGAACCACACTTCCACACTTCTGTGTTAATGTCTGGCAACATCGATATCACAACGGATTTGAGCAAAGCGTGCTATTCCTTCAAAGTGGAACTCTAATGCTGGATATCTTCTGGGTCAAGGAGATAAGTGTGATGGGTCAGACAGCATGAATATTGATAAGGCGGCTCCGTACTTCTTATGTAAATCTTTTCCGCAGGAGTAGGGAATGTTCAACAGCCCAGGCTCGGGCGAGGTCATGCTGCCACAAGCACACGCTTTCTGTGTGCCTGGCCCCCTTTGGAGAGGAACATATGTTGAATGGAAAGGTCTGATCTATTTAACATGGATGAGGCTGTGTTCATGCCAAACCGTTGTTGTACAAATGTCTTATAGAAACATGATGGGCAACCAATTTCCAAATTACAAAGGACATAATCATGGGTGACGATTTCATGTGTAGTCAAGAGACAATGAGTGGAATTTTTTTACTGTGATTATACCCTGAACTACAAAGCATTGAAATTATTAGTTAACTCCTCAAAACCCACCCCCATTTAACGGCCAATGGACTTAACCAATATTTCAGTAGCCAGCCAAAGCTGCATTCAGCTTGCTGTAATAGTGTAAAGTCTATACTTAAAATAATGTCATTTTCAATATTATTAAACAATCAAACAAGTAAGTGAGGAAAAAACATAGAAAGCTTAGTGTAATAAGTGACCTATAATTTCATTTTCAGTATAGCAATCTATATAGTCATGTTATAGATTTAACAAAGATTTTGACTGATTTAAAGCAAATCCAATGATCTAAGATATATCCAATATACTAAAGATGCCTAGAAAAGATGCCCAAAACAAAATTCACATCTTTGACTAACAAATTATATTAAACAGGTTATTGGATCATTACCTTTTTTGGCAATTTGACAGATGCCCTTATGCAAATTAACTTTTATCTCATTCATACAACTGAGCAGGTAAAGGTTAAGGTTCCTGCTCAAGGGTCCAGCAGTGAGATTTGAACTGACAACTTTCCAAATCAGAAATCCATCATTTTAACCACTAAGCTACTACTTCCCTTTTCTGGAATTTTTAAAAGTAAATAAATCCTGATATTGGGTCATGGATTAAGAATACTATCATCTATCATTCATTGCGACTTTAAGTACTTCAAACAAATCTTAGACATTGTTTAAAGCCTGCTAAGGGCAGTTAACACCTAGATGTCTTGAAACCTGCCTTCCTTATACCCTGGGAGAAGGTGGGACCAGTTTAGTCTTACGGTCATTGGACCCCCACACCCCTAGTCCTGTATTTTCAGACTTGGCCTGGGCTCTTCTGCAATGCTTGTGGGGTTGTGGACCTCTGTCACAGAACCCAATATCTGTTGTAGGATTCTACACAAAAACTGTAAGAGTTACACAAGAGAGCAAACTGAAGGAATCTAAAGCTTTTTTTTAAGTGTGTCTAGCTGGTGCAACAGAGCCGTACGACTGTATCATCTTATTTGAAAAAGAGGTGTAGAACAGCTCACACTAGCATTGTACTTCACACCGCAAGCGAACACGGATTCAAAGTCTCTACACCTCCACAACTTTTGCCTTTAAAGTCATTCATATTTCAACACAATTGACAAGTCTTTCACAGTCTCAGGACTTTGGTGGATAGTTCACTGGTATTTTGTACTCATTTCTCTTTAATGTTCTACCAGAAGTTTAGATCCAATACAACAAACTTATAGGAAAGGAGATCCAATTCATGTCAATTTTATTTGCATAGCACTTTGAACAGTAGATATATATATATATATATATATATATATGTTCACAACGTATTGCAGCTTTACAGAAATCCAGATGTCAAAAAGCCCTAATGAGCAAGCCAGGGGTGACAGTGCAAGAGAAAAAACTTCCTCAGGCGACATTCTGAAGAACCCTTGATAACAGCCTGATTTGAAATAAACCCATCTTTGTCCAGGTGACACCAGACAGCGAGATTATAAATTATTACAATATGCAAGTGTAGAAGTGTGTAGAAAGGGTATGTTAAAAAGGTGCTCAATATGAGTATATTGTGAATAACTGTAGAATGAGCATGGGACAGTTTTTCGATTACAGCAGGGTGTATTTGGATGCAGTAGCATAAAACCTTCCCTTCACTTGAACTAGGAGACCCAAACCTGTTCCAGCATGACAATGCCCCTGTGCACAAAGCAAACGCCGCGAAGATCTGCTTTGCATGGGTTGGCGTGGAAGATCTCCTGCTATAGAGCTCTGACCTCTTAGTTTCCACTACATCAGTACTTTACTGACACCCTTGTGTCTGAATGAAGCACAAATCTTCACAAGCACACTTTAAAATCTAGTGGAACATCTTTCCAGAAGAGTGGAGGGAAATATAAGAGCAAATTGGGACTAAATGCTGAATGCAATGCTCAAAAAGCACATACCATATTGATGACCAGGTGTCCGTAAACTTTTTGCAATAGAGTGTATTTAGATTTACATTTATAGCAATTAGCAGATGGACGTTTCCAAAGTGACTTTTTTCTCATTTCAACAAATGAGCAGCTACGGGGTAAAGGGCCTTGCTTTGGGCTCAGCTTGATGTGGCTGGGATTGGAACTTACAATTCTTGGATCCAAAGTTCAACATCATATTGGACTATCCACAATACATACAATGACTCACATATACAAAGAGCATCAAGATAGATCAAGCACGTCCAGACACTGAGAGGAAACAGAGCAGCTGAAATGTGTTAGGATCAGGCACTGACACAGAATGCCCTTTAAAAGTAACCACTAGAAGAATATCAGTCAATATAATATCGAGCCCAAAATGTACAAGAGTGCAGACTTAAGTCTACTCCTTAACCCCTACCTATAAAGATTTACAGACATCTTTGAGAAGATTGACCTTTTAAAAAATATCAATAAGCAGGTTCTGGTGGAGAGGAGACCCCTGGAAATGGGGTTTATTTTCCCAGAAGTAAAAAAAATTAATTCTTTTTGATTGTGTGAACTGCTAAAGTAATCCTGTGCCCTGTGGCGCTTTGTGTTTGTTTCCTTGACTTTGGCAAAGTTGACAGCCTGTTCCTGAGTCAAATATATACCAGATCCCTGAGCCTAACAGCCCCTGCTGCTCTTGAAACTTCCTGAGCCTTAATGGTATGATTCCACTGGGAAGAGAATTGATCGACAGTGTTGTTCCAAAGCCATGTGAGAGAAAGAAAGAGAGAGAGAGAGAGAGAGAGAGAGAGAGAGAGAGAGAGAGAGACATGATGATTGTATGAACCATCAATCAATCACCTGCATATCATCGATCACGGGATCAATAAAGTAAATGCCGCCAATGCGTCCCGGAAAAGGAAAAGAAATGTTACTCAACATGAGTTGCACTGGTTAATAACCGTCCAAGCCAATTTGTGCAGTTGGGTTAACTGAAGTCACTGTTAGATTTGACAAAAATGAACGCATTCGGTGAAATAGTGCTGCTCATTTCTAGTAGTGCTGCTAATTTCTATTTGAACACCCATAGAAACTTCCCAGGGGATAATTTTACAAGATAAAAGACATCCGATCAATCAGCCCAATATCTTCCTCGTTCCATTAGGAGGAAACGATGACGTTAAGACCGGAGGAAGTGGCTCTAAACGCAGACACCGAGGTTAAAACGATGCCGATCAAAGGCAGGAATCCGGAGAACCGCTTTGGTTGCGCCTTTAATTACAGCCAAGTGGCATTCTTAGCGTGCCACTCGCGGTTCTAATGCTAATCATTGTGTAATTCGAACCCAGCCATTGTGCATGCAAACACCTTCCTTTTCATTTCTGCCTCAATGAGCATTGTTGAGGAGCTGATTAGCTGACATTAGGCGTTGTGTTATTTAGAGCCCTTGACCTTCACAATGCTAATTCTGACTTTAATGCTTGGCGGCTGGAGTGTGAATGCTATAGTGAAGGGGACGCGCGCACATTTTACTCAATATGCTAATAATGACATAACCGAATCGAAAATTTGCATCTGTCCACAATAAAAAAGAAAGAAGAGGGGTCTGTGAGTGTGTGTGTGTGAATTAAAAAGTAAGAGAGACAGCGTGTGTGTTGCAATTTCCAAATCTGTAGACACTTCAGAAGGACCTTGAAAAGAAACAGGGTCCTAAGGCAGGCCTGAGTAAAATCCACCTCTGCTTTATTATGCTTCTGGATTATAATTAATTGCCCTTTTGTGCTGGCAAAATGACTACAACAGTCACCGGAGCTTTAATTTCATCCATTATGTCACAATGTCAGCCATTTCAATGCTAATCAGCGGCTGAACGAGCACAATGCATTGAATTAGGAGAGCGGGTACATGGTGCAAATTCGTCTTTCTCACCAAAATAGAACCGTTAATCAAGCGAAAGCATTTGTTTGCCATCGTGTAAACTTCGCTTCAGACAATTTGAACAGAACTGTTTATAAAAAATGGTGACATTTAAAATGTCTGTGTCTGTGCGTACATGTGTAGCTATTTTATTATACAACTTTAATAACCCCCGCCTTCACCAACATAGAAATGTGAAGCAAATTCGAGGGCAGCCAGGACCTTGAGAACAGTCACACAAAAAAATATACAAAAATACAATACAACACCCCTAAAAAAATGTACTTCTTAAATTAGCTTAAACCCTACAATGATAATTTCAGTGTGATTTTTAAATCTTGAGAACAGGTGGCAAACAAAAAGTGCAAAGCAAAAGCACAAGAGCTGATTACACACACACACATACACACACACACACACACACACACACACACACACACACACACACACATTCTGCAGATGCATAATGGCTACTGAATCTAATCATCACTGACAAAACTTCACTAAACAGTTAATATGTGAAACTTTTTTTCTTCCTCTTGCAATCTCTACACAAACCTTCACACATTTTCGGTGTCGTTCTTTTATCATTTCATCACTTTCTGCACAACAGAGGCATAAACCCAGATCAATTAATCAGTCAATAAATAAATAAATAAATAAATAAGACACTAAATAAGATTTGAAACACAGAGATACAAATGTTCCCAGAAAAGAAAGCCTATAATAACACATCCCAAGGGAACGACTATAAAGATCCGAGAGGCAGACTGCCAAGAGCATGCTGTAGTATAAATACCAGGCCGATCTGAGACGATAAGATTACAATAATACGGTACATAGCCTTTGAGATAAACTTGCAGCACAGATGCTGTAAACACTTCCCTTTGTCTTTGTAACGGCTCTTTAGAGCAGCTACACAACTCACAACTAGCCTTATCTGCTTCCTACAGTTACATTACAGTCACTCGCTGTCTATCCAACGATCTGACTGAATGCCAGTCAGGCAAATTTGTATCTCTATTCTGTCTTTAAACATCTCAGGTTCATCATTTATACCAGATACGGTCACCGTGATGTACAGCATGCACATGTTCAGGAATCAATTCAATCTTAAAGATCTTATGTGTATGCCTGGAAAGGCCAAATAACAAATCCATACTCCAAATGAATGGATGGATGAGTTAATGGATGGACGTAGATAATTGAACCTAAGACAAGATGTAGTTGCTAAGACAATAAAAAGCTATACAGTAGAGGTGGTAGTGCAGTGGTTAAGGCATAGGACTCTGGATGGGAAGGTTTAGTTCAAATCCCAGCACCACCAAGCTGCCAATATTGGGCCCTTTAGCAAGGCCCTTAACCGTTTAACTGCTCAGTTGTAAGTCATTCTGGATAAGGGTGCATCATACTGAATTGTATTTATTTTATTTAATTATTTATTAGGGTCAGTGTTCATCGATCAACAGTAAAATATTGTAAATCTGTTCCTACTTGCTAGATTTTAAAAAGGCAACCTAAAAATCAAAAACACAGTAAGTTATTACACATAAACATACAATAAAATTTACAATTACATTCGATAACTGTACTAAAGATAATAATGGCAGTATCCCAAAAAAACCAAAATAAATAAATAATAATAAAAAAAAAAATATATATATATATATATATATATATATATATATATATATATATATATATATATATATATATATATATATATATCTGCGTTATAAACTGGCATAATGGGGGAGCTGCATAAACATTTAAAATCTTAAAAATCAACCAAATGTTTAATATCAAACCTCAATAAATGATGTTTTTGAGCTGTGTTGCAATAATAACTATTAGCCCTATGATCAAATATTTTAGCCATCTGTTTTATAAAGTATTTTATGTTTTATTTGCTCGTGACCAACTAGTAAAACAATATGTAATATGAGAAAAAAAAATAATATTGCATCAAAAGTTTTGCTGCTTCTATTGTTAAGCATGGTCTTATAAGGCTGAAATAATTGTAAGAAATCCAAAATTACTCCTAAATATATAAAATCAGAAACAACCATGAGCTTTTCTCCTTTAACAAATACATCAGGATGAGGATTCACTGTCAGTTTCTGTAAAAGGAACATACAAACAGTAGGTATTTTTACATACATATATTTTTACTAACACCTCAGTTATTATCATGCAATAAGCTGAAAAAAAATCCATAGAACAGGGGAACAGCATCAGAATCAATCATATTGTTAGTAAACAGTAAAGATTATATATAAAGTTCATAAGGGTTCATAAGAGTCTAAATGTTTCTTGGTGGATATTGGATATTGGGATGGTTGTAAAATTAAATACAAAATCAGAGCAGAGTGCGCCGGATCAAGTGCTAGAATGAGGAAAGCAGATGCAATGGTGACATTTGCGAGTGCTAACGTACAAAACAAACTTAATGAGCACCAAAGATAATACGAACAGCCACGTACCTAAAATCCCAACTGTGGCAAACAAACGTGCAAACAACATGAAACAATGCGTGCTGTGTATTAAAATCCTAATCAAGGTTACAAGAAACAGGTGTAAGTGATTAGCGACATGAGTGTGTCCACATGGAAGTGAAGTGGATGCTGGGTAACATGGTCCATAATCCATAATCCTCACAGCTATAAACTGGCAAAATAGCTGTGTTGCTATTTGTATGTATATATATTGCTATAACATTTACACCAAAGAGAAAGTAAATATCATTGATTATCCTGGTAAAGTTACACTCGTCAAAGGGTAAAATATATTAGGCAACAAACAGTTCTCAAATCTTATGTGTTGAAAGCTGGAAAGCTGGTCAAGCATAAGCATTTGACTGAATTTGCTAAATTCCATAATGTAAAGATGCTTTATATTTGTAGCATGTACTTTATAGCGCAGTAAGGTTCCCTGGTGGTCGAGTGGTTAGGGTGCGGTGCTCTCACCGCTGAGGCCCGGGTTCGATCCCCAGTCAGGGAACCAACCCCCGGCCATTAGGGTTGCACAAGCCTTAGTGCCGGTCCCAAGCCCGGATAAATGGTGAGGTTTGCGTTAGGAAGGGCATCCAGCATAAAAACATGTGCCAAATCAAAACATGCAGATGGTCCGCTGTGGTGACCCTAATGGGAGAAGCCGAAAGAAAGTTTTAGGAAGCTGGGGTCAGACTGCAGGGTCAGCTGTGATACAGCACCCCTGAAGGACAGAGGGTTAAGGGCTTTACATAGGGGCCCAAGAGTGGCAGCTTGGCGATGCCTGAGTTTAACCCCCTGACCTTCCTATCAGTAACCCAGTGCCTTAACTACTGAGCTAACACCATCCTAATGTAATGTCAAGAGTGGTATGCAGTGTTTAATACCTATCCAACGTACTTCCTAATGGCAATGGTATTCCCTTAAGGCAGTGGCCTCTTTCAGCAGGATAATGCACTTTGACACATTGCAAAAATTGTTCAAATATAGTTTGAGGAACATAACAAAAAAGTTTAAGGTGTTGAATTGGCCTCTGAATTCCCCAGATTTTAAGACTGCTCAAGCATCTTTGGGCTGTGCTGGATAAAATAATTTGATCAATGGAGGCACCACCTTACAAGAGTACTTTAAGGATCTGTTGCCACATCTTGGTAAAGATGTTAGACTTCTGATCAGAAGGTCGTTAGTTCAAATCCCAGTACCAATAAGCTGTTGGGCTTTTACACTCTTTTAATAAGTTAACTGCTCAGTTGTATGAATGAGATTTTTGTAGAAAGACACTCTGGATAAGGACATCTGTCAAATGCTTCCAGTCCATGCCTTGACAGGTCAGAGGTGTTTAGGTATTATTTATGATAAATTGCTGTGTCTGGTAAAAAAAATTAAAATCACACATAAATGAAATTCTAAATCAAATTTGGAAGGTTTACTGTGATTATGTATGTGATTTAAATGCCTTTCTTTGTGCTTGCTAGTTTCTAGATCTTGACATGGTTGAAATACTATTGTGCATAAAAGAGAAACCTACTTTTCATTTCAGGAAAAATATACAGTTTTCAGGACTGTAGAAGCATGTAAGGGTTTTCCCAGGTCACCACACATAATGTCAAGTAATAGTAATTTTGCTATAGCGACCATCCCTAGCTAACTGTTTATGTTGTACAAAAGTCCCGTTGGATTATATCAAATAAGTACCGGTAGGTTATTATGAACTGTGGATGAAACAAGATCAACTTAAGTGAAAATGTTTGCTGCAACTCCATCTTGCAACTGAACATTATGCATCACAAGTGCACAAGTCTACAGTTTATGGACTTGTATGTTAGATGACGGGTTGTTATTCGTCCATTGATATTGTGTTCGTCACATAAACTAAGAGTGACCCTGAAATGGAGAAACTGTCTTCTGTTCAGCAAATGCTCCTCAAACGACATTACAGCTGCCAAACAGAGGATATTAAATGCTGGACTCAACTGCCATGATAGACGTCAGTTGCAGCTAAAATGAAGAATAGCTTTTTTTTTTAATGCATCCTCTGTGACAATTTCATCGGAGATGAAGAGAAGAAAATGACCTTTGCAACCAATTCACCATTAGAATCATGAGAAAATATCTTGGCTATCATGCCATTAAGCAAGAGGATAAAGAGCAATATGAAGATAAAGAGCAACATCAGTAGAGTTTGATGTGGTTCTTAATCACGTTCTATTAGCCATTTTGACATGTTAACAAAACCACATCGTTGTCTGTTTCTCAGCACTGCACTTTCTCAGTGCAGAGAATGGCACAATTAATTACTGTCACACACCAACATCCGCTCCAGCCAGACGACCTTGACCACAACACAAACACTAAGCATCGACAGCTGGAGTCTCCTGGACCCACATTGCATTGTGTTCTCTGTGACACGGATACACACTCAGACATACAAAAAAGACCACAAAGCACACCCACCAGGATGATCAAGAAGAGGTAGTGGCCATTAACAGTGGTGGAGCTTCATCAGAGGAATACTAGGTGCAGGTTCTGAAGATCCGTTTGATCTTTCACAGCCGTCTTCTCATTAATGGTGAAACTGTAAGCCTGGGAGTCAGGCTGATCAGTGGAGAGGTGGTGTACGAAAAAAAAACGGGAGGCTAGTTAGGAAAGCGAGAGCATGGTGGAGGATGGAATGAGTTCACCGCATAGGTAAAGTGAATTAGGTACATATGTTGATAAATGCCAAACAACTATAAATTAACAAGCATGCTCATGACACAAGGGATTAGGATTTTGTGACACTTGGAAAACTTCATAAAAGGCAAAAAACCAACAGAGCTGAGAATCAACCATGAGTAAACGAGTAAACAAGTTCCTCCTAAGTACAGCATGATCAAAGTCTTCCAGTTGCACAGCTTCAAAAGCTGGTTTTCTTTGCCTTTGAAACAAACAGACAGACAGACAAATAAATAAATAAAAATAATGATAATAGAATAAATAAATAAATAAATAAATAAACACATGCACAATTTAATTAACAGAAAATGATTTTTCAAAATATAAGTTAAATATAAATGATTAAATAAAATGCAGGATTTAATTCATAATTAATGAAAATACTTGATCCTTAGAAAAATGTATAGTAGCTCATTATGATGTATTTAATTTCATCTGATCAGTCAAGGTTCACATCTGAGTTCTTGTGCAATAAGAAGCAACTGTATTCTTGTAAATACCAGGTTTCTTGTAAATGTAAACACCTCATCAACAAATGCTGTGCACAAATTTGAGGCAGCTTGAGGTAGAGACCTGCACGGGACGGATATTTCAGGTTCTGTCCTGCTCCCATAAAAAATACTGTATATGTTATTTTCTGCTTCTTCCCACTACCCTGCTGTTTCATTTGCTTCCCTTTTAAATATGAATAAAACAGAAGCTTAAAATAAACAAACGTTTTGTTTTATTCGAGTTTGACATTTTTTGTGTAAATGATGAACATGAACAAGGAACAGGTCAATGTTTGGTTGTGTTTGTTCCTTTCTTTAATAATAAAGTAATATCTGTATCACTCAGTGATTCCCTGATTTCTTGAACTTCAGACATTGTACCTCGGTGTGCTCTAGTAGTCTACAGCACATGAACCACGCGAGAGTTCTCTTCCAACCTTGTCATTTTATTTTATTTTAGTTGCCACTGTTGCTTTTGTGCAGTAGATACATAACAGTTTATTTGTTTTGAATCATTTTTTTATTATTATTTTTTAAACCTTAATGCAGGGGTCCCGCAAATGATTTTATTCTCCCGTAACCCGAACACACGCTCACCAGTTAAATCTTGTCTCGCGCCGCACTCGTTTGCAGGTGTCTAGTTTGAGGCCCAAATTGTTTTTATCTGTCTCATGTTTATTTTTCACATTAGGGTTCCACTACCACTACTTGACAATTACGTTTGACATTGAAACCCAAAGCCCAACAGCAGCTGTGACCGAATAGTGTTAGAAATACATAAATAATTCACTCTGTTAGCTAGTTTCATTTTTCTCAAATCACTTTGTCTCTATTGGCGCTAAAAGGACTAGGTTGTTATTAAAACACATTAAAATAAGGATTTGGACACCCTTGACCCATTAACACAAGCTATGAAAAAAAAATGCTAATAGGTTAGAGCCACTGACTGGACTGCAGCAGAGGGAAAAGAGATCGAAGAGAGATTCTAAACTTCCGCTTCTCGCTCCTGCCTTCCCAGCTAATCGACTAAGGTGCTATTTTTCTTCTCGAGCCCTAAGGCACACGACCCCCTCCTGCTGCTACTCCCTGCACGATAAATAAATAAAATGCATACAAATGATTTTCCGCTCATGAAAACAGACAACTAAATGGTTGATATATGGATTGGAAACTCTCTTACGAGAGGAATCGTGGGCCTGGAATTGAATTCCCGTATGACGAATAGCCAGCATTATCTTCCCTCTGCCTGAAGAAGCCATTGTAGCTACTTAAACAGACCGGTGATGACACTGGAGAAATGCTCACAGATGGACACCCAGAAGGCTAAAAACATTAGGGCCGTCCACTCCATCAATACAACGCACCCATTGCGGGAAGGAAATTGGCCGCTCTTGGCTGATCTGTTCTTTTAAAAGCACGGCACAGAGGCAGAATTAAGTGATTGCTGCCTCACTGCTGCATATTTCAAGGACCGTGCAGCTGGAGACGATCAGTCAGTTCCATCAGGAGGGTCATTAATATAAACCACAGCAAGGAACAAGTGGTTGGTTTACTTGGAACAGTTTGAACTTCCTGTTTATTGTTAATATCTGTTAATAGAAAGTTAAAAAAACCGGCGCAAAAAAATGTCCATTGGCCATCCGAAGCGAATTCAAGTTGAGAGAGTATTTGATGCAAGTTCACAGTTGAGGTGCCAACATCTTGCCATTTAGCAGTTTAGTGTTGTTTTTTCAAGTGGCACTAAGAACAGACGTCAATAAAATTCCCCCTAAAGGAAAAGTGAAAAGGCCACAGGGCATAAAACAATGCATTTGCTTTGATTTTATCCGAGTTAACTTGATGTGGCGTGTGAAGTTGCAAACCTTGGTCTTGTATACCAATAAAAAGCAAAAAGGCAAGACTTTGGTCTCTTTGGTCTGAAAAAGTGCAAGGTAGAAAGTAGTGAGTAGTAAATTCTTTTTAGTGAGTGGCTCAGCTCACCAATAAGACTGTCTTATTATTCATGTTGAAATAAATGAGGATATAAGGAGCACAAGCCACAGGTTTCAGTGCTATAACTAACACTAGAACACATCCAAATCATTTGGAACGACAAAAAAACAAAAGCGACATTACCATATAACATCATTATGACCCTGACATGGATAAAAGTGGTTTCTGAAGTATGAAGTTTACATGAACCATGAACCAAATTACATGCTGCTAATCTGCAATTATTTTTGGTGCTGATTATGCTAGCTTCCTCCACCGCATATACGCTAGTCTTATCCCCTGACATATTCTAGCTTCATCCACATTACATATGTCTCATCCACTAACATGTGCTAGCTTAATCCATTCACATATTTTAGTAGCATACACTGACACATGCTAGTACATATGCTAGCTTTATTCATCTTACATACTCTAGTCTTGTCCACTGATATGCTAGTATCGTTCACTGGCATGATGTTTTCTGCTTTTTCTGCTAAAAATAAGGTAATCTTTTCTACCAACATAGGCTAGCTCCATTCACTAAAATAATAAAAGACAGAAAGAGCCTTTCTAAACAAAACTGTAACTGTAAATGTGTACATACTAAGCAGGTCAACCTGAAATGTACTAAGGCATTCTAATATTCAGGACTTTCCATCCTACTTCTACCCTGTGTAGCCTAATTAGGAATTCTCTGACATGATGTGCTCACACACCCACACATCCTGTCACACTGAAGGAACAACAATAGCAAACGAACAGAATAACAACAACAGATGCAGGCCAATATGACACTTCTAACACAGGGACACACCTGTAAAATTAGCCATGTTTTATGTTCAATGGAGTTCAAGAGCAAAAAACTTTACCAGATATGCTAGTAGACAGTAACCACATTTATCATGTTAATCAAGATTAGGGTGATTTTTTTTTACGTTTATTAGCTTCATATCACAGCTTTCTCTGTGTAGCATTAAATTAGCCAGCATTTCTATCATGGATGCACATGGCTTTATACTGAATATGGTTTATGTTTGGGTTTCATCTTCATTAAATTGCCAGTATCATCATGTATTTTTGAGTCACACCCACTGAGTAGAGCCTTGGACTAAAAATCTTCTGTTTCACAGGTCCTGTTTACACTGTATAACAGTGATTTAAATATGTATTAAAGAAATGATACTTGCACCAATTAAGTCACCTCATAACAAGCACAAAAACACATTGCATACGGACAATACCGAGTCCTTTGAGGTGTTAACGTCATTGTATATTTTCCACGGTGTGCTTTAAGGCTGTGGTCCCGAACCTTTTTTTGCACCACGGACCAGATTAATGTCAGACAATATTTTCACAGACTAAATACAACACGACCGACATAAAAACTGATATTTTCTAAATATAATAATAATCGTGAATCCACTGTGTTGTTTTTTGTTCATTTTGCTCGCTTGGGGGTTTGAATTTAGCGGTATTATGTGTTAGCGGCCGGAGCAGCCCCTTTAAGAAGGTAGCGGATGTAGGTAAGACATGTGACCGAGGCATCATGACACGCATCAAGAGTGAGTCATAGACAGATGTGGTGGAGAGAATCTGGTAATTTTCCAAAATAAAACATCATTCAGAAACAGATAATAAATAAAATGTAAATAATTTAAGTTATGTATTCTTTCTGCGGCCCGGTACCAATTGACCCACGGACCGGTGCTGGTCTGCAGCCCGGGTTGTTGGGGACCACTGCTTTAAAGGATTAGTGGTACAAGACTGGACTTCGTTTCGGGACAAAAGCAATTATTGCAATTGAAAGTATCGTTTTTTTAATCTTAGTGAACGCAATTCAAGCATGAACATCAATACCTGGCACACAGACTCCTGCGATCCACGCCTGGGTTTGACATCTAAAAGCAGTGATTTTTTTTTTTTTTGATTGTATTTCATTTGGATTAGTATCAGCCTTCATCACAGAACACATGGCTGCTATGACTGTGATCCTGCCGCAGTTAGAAATTTGCATTTGTTTGCCTAATTGTCAGCCGTAAAAAAAAAAAAAAAAAAAAGCTTAGCTTTAACAGTCCATATAAATCAAAAGAGCTAAAAATGGGCTTCCTTTAATGGCCAACCTCAATCAGTCTTCACCGAAGCACCTTTTTCCAGTCCAGAGCGATTGGCTGGGTTTTGAATCATCTCTGAGATTGAAGGGGGAAATGGGATTTTATTTCCCCATATGCTGAAAATAATCAGAGTAATTTCCCGTTGATTGGCAGAGTCGCGACGGCCTGGGAGAAATAAAGACCGCTAATAAAAATCAAACTGTCTCATTCTTGTCATAGAATGTGCGGTAATAAGAGGGTACTGATTGCCTGTGTGTTGCCTGGGGCCTTCCTGTGACCTCGGTTATATATGATTGAAACGGTTCATGTCATGAGCGCCAATTATTGTGAAGACAACCTCAAGGAATCAAGTGAGGTATGAAATATGATTGCGGACTCCACCGACCAGTCAGACTAGACAAGAATTATTAAAGCATGCAAATTAAATCAGGGGATAATACGATCAGAAAACGATCATATGTAAGCATTTTATTAACTCCATGCAAAGCAGCGTTCCAAACATCGAGGATTGCAAAAAGAGGAAGATGACGTTGGCGAATATAACTGCATGATTTCAAACCATCTGCCTCACCATGACCCTCTCAGCTCCGATTGCATTGGCAGCATCCTCTCACTGCTTTCTACCTAATGCAATTTATCAGCTTTTTCCATCCATCTTGTACAACTCTGGCAGTTTAAGGCTATTGCTACTTAAGATATTGGACCCATATACTGGTGTTTTTTTTCCACATACACACAGCATGATGTGGCTTCTGATGAGAGAATAAAAGACTCAATCTATTTCTTTTTTATTTAGGGACTTTATAACAAGAGGAAGCCGGGATTCAATTAAAGCATTTCAATTATATTAATAGCTGACTCAACACTGGGCCTTTTAAAACCCGACCACCTATTATTAATTATCATAGTATAGATTTTTCATATAAGCCTGAGAGCAGAATCTTTCTGGCTGTTGTCATTTTTCATGGGTTGAATTCAGAAATCTTATTGGTCCAAAGGTGATTACTTTTTAATATCAGCAGCTCTGACAGTAGTTTTAGCTGGAAGACAAACGTTTTAAATGAACACACTGATTTTAATACAGTTTCATCTCTTTACTAACAGCTCCCATGGAATTGAATTTAAATATAATAGAAAAATGTTATTTACCATTATAAGGAGTATAGAAAAAAATGTGGTTTAATAATTGTATTCTTTTATTATTACTGTATCTTAAAAAAAAAATGAAGGAGCATCTGTTTATAGTTGCTATATTGGCAGCACTAACAGGAACCAGCATGCTTTACAATCTTTCCACATTTAAAGTAACTATTAGCTAATAAAAATGTACATGGATTAATTCTTTTTAAAACATTTAAATATTTGTGAATGTGTTACTGTATGTAGTACCCTCAAAATGATCGAAGTCTGCATACACAGGCTGATTCGGGCAAAATATATTAGGAATGTTAAGGCCTGAAAATATTGGCATTCATACGGGAACACCTTCGCTCAAAAAATATTGTTTTCGCCAGACATGTTGGTTGCTATCTGTCTCTTCCAATGCACACATGCACAGACTGGTGAACACCTACACACAGGCATGATGCAATAAAGCTGATCAATTTTAAAGGCAGATAAGCAATCAATCAAAGCTGAAGGCCTGACAGCAAGGGACAGTTTTTCTTCCAGCAACCCCTCCAGGTGCCATCAACAACCAAGATGCACTTCTCTTATCTACCCTGTAGCCTCTGCTTCACCACAAGCTTTAACTTTTCACTCACTTCCCCACAGTTGTCAGAGAGTGAAGTGACAGTTTATTGCTGTTCCACCCATGAAACACAAAATGGTGAGACTAAATATTACTCACAATCCGAAGCTTTACCACATATGGTATACTACTCACAACACTCATCCACAATGCCCAGCTTTCTGCTTAACACTCCCCATAAATCCTTAGCTCCTATCCATTTAATTCTCTAAAACCCAAATCCCTGCCTTCCCAACATTCTCTCACAATCCTCTTCCTTTTCACAATATATCCTCTCAACCCTCAACTTCTCCTACCATTCAACAACATTCAGCTTTTCCCCAGAATTAACATAATTCCAGCAACATTTTCACAATCAGCAATTTATTTGAACAATTTCCTGTAAAACACAAACAATCTAATAAAAAAATCTAAAACCTCAACTTAAACACCTTCCAATAATCCTACTAAAATAATTCCTAAAACTATAAACACCCAAACACGGCCAACAATCTAAAACCTCTATTCAAACAAAATCCAACAATCTAACACCTACTAAAACACATTCCAATAATCCTAAACTTCTAATCAAACTCAGTCCAACACTCTAAAACCTTAACTCAAACACCTTAGAATAATCCTAAACTTCTACTCAAACTCAGTCTAACACTAAAACTTCAACTCAAACACCTTATAATAATCCTAAACTTCTACTCAAACTTAGTCCAACACTCTAAAACTTCAACTCAAACACCTTATAATAATTCTAAACTTCTACTCAAACTCATTCCAACACTCTAAAACTTCAACTCAAACATCTTATAATAATCCTAAACTTTTACTCAAACACATCCCAACAATCTAAAATGTGAACTCAAACACCTTCCAACAATCGTAGGATTCTATTTAAACGCATCCCAATACTCTAATACATTTACCCAACCACATCCCAACAATCCAAAGCTTTTACTAAAACACATCCTAACATTCGTAAATTTCCAAACAAACACATTTAGCCATCTCCAAATCCTACAAAATCATCCCTACAATCCAAAATGTTTACCAAGCACATCACACCAGTTAAACGCTTTTACCTCTACACCTCACAACCATCACAAGTTTTCACAAAAATATATTTCAACAATTCTAATCTTATATAACACCCATCCTACCAATCTTTATCTTCTTTCCAAACACTTTCCAACTATCATCATTTTTACTAGAATATACCCCCACAATCAACACTAACCTGCAGTATTCTTCAGTTACACCCAACAATTTCACAAACTCCCCAGCATTATATTAATATATTTCCATATTTCTTTCAGCCCTGTGTTTTCTTTCCAACAACCTCCCAAATGTCTTTAGATATTTCGTCCCCTTACAAATCTTTAGTCCATCCCTAAAATCTTTCCCACAACCCTTCAGCACTTCCCCAACATCTTCTGCATCTTCAGAGTCAGGCCTTGACATACTGACACACTAATAATCTCAGTTTGCCTCCCAGACACTCTCTTTAATATGCTTCCTTGCTCTTTATTCTCACTTGTTCCTCCGCCATCTCTTCCAATCCCATTTACCCTCGCTCCCTACCCACTCTCTTCATCTCTCTCGCTCTCTCTGTGTCAGCCAATATCTCTTGCTGCCCATCACCCTTCAGACATTTATTTCCAGCCTGCTGGTGTGTCTTGTTTACTTGCCAGCGTGTGCGAGAGCAATCCGAGCTGCATCAAGCCAAGCCACGGGCTGGACCACTGTTAAGGGGTACTACTCCAGCCCATGTCAGTTCAGAGGGCTCTGTATTCAGCATGTTTACTTTAAATCAACACATGTCTCAGACTAACAGTAGTGTTGCTCTTGTGCAATCTGGTGTCTTCATCTCTGGCATTATAGGTCAGACAGAAATATACACCTCTGTATTGTTTTCTTAGGGTCAAAATCTGGCATATTGATAATAAAAAAACGGAAGGTTCCATACGGTAAGTGTGTATTCCAGAACAGCAATTCTCATATTTTATGATTATAATTAATTATTAATTACAATTATTATAATTATTATATCATATTTATCATAGACAGCTTTTTTTTTTACATACAATTCATTATAGTATTATGCAATTTAGAGTTAGTTCTTCATAAAAACAATACATTTTGCTAACATTTCAAAAATGTACTTAAAGTTTAAAAGATGCACTTTATATGGATAACAAATAGACCGCTGACTCACTAATGATCTCAGCAAATATCACACATTTAAACACTTGTGAATTGATAACCTCGCTTTTACACAGGATTGAACACTCCAATGGCCTTTGCATAAACAGTTATAAGAAATAGAGATTATCAAAAAAAAAAAAAGAAGGAAAAGAAAAGTCATTAATCATGGCCGCCGGAAACGTTTGACCGACCATGCTCTTGAATTCTAAAATGCCTTGTGAAGCCCCCTGTAGAATACTGCTCAGAATGCAACCGGCATTCATTTGCTCCCAAGTGTCCGTGCTCCCTTAATTATGCTCTCTAAATGCATGATAATTTCCCTCCATCAACAGTTTTCTGACAGCACTGACACTAGTTATGACCCATAAAGTGCTGTGAACGCTGCTGTTGGTCGGCTTCGCTGTAATGAATACATCAAAATTTCAGCACTTAATTACCAGCCACGAAGAGTGGAGAATGAGCCGTAGTGTGTGAACCTACGTTTTTTGGGGCTGCTTAGCATAGGACGTGTGTGGCTTTCTAACTAGGCCTCTAATAATTCCCACTGTGAGCGTAGGTTTGTCTATAAATGTGTAAATGTAATTTTTTTCCCCATCCAAAATGACTAATGAGTCAATGAGCTATTCAAGGTGTAGAGGACTGTAGATATGCTGAGGCTTAGCAGAACCCAATACAGCAGCTATGACCTTTCATTTCACAGGCCAGATAATAAGAATGAATTAAACACTAGGGGCCATACTGACCTGTTTCTCCTCTACCCACCAATGGGAAATAACTCTCAATTACCGTACTACACATTGGTCATGTCCCCTTAATACTGCTAACGTGAATGTAACCTTTCAGGATGTATAGCAAATTAGAGTTTCCCATTTAGCAACAGTTGTATATAAAGTAAATCTGTTGTTATCGACTTTCAATATAAAATACCATAATACAAATTAGTATTGATTTCCACAATTCTGTTCAGCAAAATTGCACACATAAGGTTGTGTGCTTTCTGAAGGAACTGAATATATAGCAGTAAATGTTTTCTATATCAACCACAACCTTGGCTGTTTTGACCTTGCTTGTTTTGTTTTTATATATATATATATATATATATATATATATATATATATATATATATATATACACACACACACACACACACACACACACACACACACACATTTTCCAAATTCCTCACAGCAAGTTGCAAATCTGCACACACAGCGGCTTCACTCGTAAAATATAATGAGGTACAATTTTCAAAGATAATCAGCTTTACATTAGACTTAATTCATGGTTAAGGGTTACTGATTAGAAAGTCAAGCATTTCAAGCCCCAGTACTGCCAATCTGCTACTGTTGCAGCAGGGCCCTAAGCCCCTATCCTTGCTGCCTCTGCGCTCCAACCTCAACTTTATAACTGACATGCAAAGAAGAGTTTCCCTCTGCTCTTGGCTACATCTACACTAATCCGGATAAATTTTAAAATGGCGTTTTCGTCTAAAACTCTCCGCAGCCACACTTTTGTTTTCCATACTTTCCCATCAGTTGCTCACCCACGCTGAAAAGTCTAAAAACATTTACGGCCCTACTCGCATGCACAAATCGTAAGACCTGCGTCCTCTCTGACTCCCATTTATTTACTTTAATGCTTTTTGAAGCTTTTCGGAAATGACTACAAATTTTTTAATCAACACTGCGTCGCGAAAAAAAACGTTTTCGATTTCATCCACTTTGGAGAGCGTTTTTAAAAAGCTACTTTCCATTGACTGACAACGGCATCTCGGTATGAATGGAAGGCCAAAAAAGAGAGAGAAATATGCATTTTCAAATGAAAACGTATTAGTATAGACATGGCCATAGCGTATATGTGACCAGTAAAGGCTGTTGTTTCTCCTTCATAATCCATCACTCTGTAACAAGAAGGCTCAATCCTGCCTTTTATCATTCACCGACCTCTGGCTCATTTCCTGACAATGATCCACTGTAAAATATACATTTAAATGGGTATTATTTCTATACTCAATCCAATTGGATCCCACTACATGTGTGGAGTTTTGACATCGGACCTCCTGGAGTGTTTAAAGGCTCTGGCATGGAGAAGCTGGTGCTGGATCTGTGATGATCACAAATGTTGAGCTCAGTAGCTCCTAGTTTTATAACCATAAAGACTGTATATGACTGTAGAAAGAACATTACTTATAATCTTATACTCCAGTACTCATGTTAGTTCTCACTCTCCAGTGTTCTGTATTGTTGAAAGATTTATGATCAAACTCTTGATGTCACCCAAATGAGGATGGGTTTCCCTTTTGAGTCTGGTTCCTCTCAAGGTTTCTTCCTCATAACATCTAAGGGAGTTTTTCCTTGCCACCGTCTGCTCATCAGGGATAAATGCACACCATTCACCTTGACTGTTGATTTCTGTAAAGCTGCTTTGAGACAATGTCTGGTGTGAAAAGCGCTATAGAAATAAACTTGACTTGACTTGACTATACTGAGGTATAGGTTTAATAAGCCAAATTTACAACAACATAATATATTAGACTATTTATCGTATAAGATTATACCAGATTAGCCAAGTTTTGCTTTATAAATCTGGGATATGTCCCTTAATTTGCCAGTGTTAACACATAAGTGAAAAGTGTGTAACAAAACATTGCTTATCAGTAAGAATTATTGTCATGTTGCATATACATGATGACATAGAGTGTTGAGTATGTCAAAGCATCCATGGTGATGGCTGACTTAAAGCTACTTCATTAATATACATAGTGTATGAGGTGCTAGCTAATTACTAGATAATTAAGGACCTTGAACAAACCCTACACGACAGTCAATTAACGTTTCATGAGTGAAGTGACTGCTGTGTAGGTCGGCTAGGCCCTCTAACTGGAGACAGAAAGTGTGTGTGTGTTATGTGTGAGTAGCATTAGTAAGGCTGAGGTAATTACACACATACACCCATTTACACACACACACACAAACACACACAATCAAAGAGCAGCTGCTCAAATTGCTGCTAAATCTGCTTGTTATCTCAACATCTTTCCGGATAGCGTCTAAAGCTATGCTCCAGTTTGTCTGGGTGATTTTGTCTATAGAAATTTAATATGTCTATGATTCTGACAAGGTGCATGTTAACCATCATATTTATCCAAATATCCACAAAACATTATATTTTAGCTACTAACAATAATTATATAAACAAACAATATATTATAATAATATGCTAATGCTTGTTGGCTAGCCAATATGAGCTAACCTGACAGGAATGTAAACAAATATCAATAAATAATTATCTATAATATGTCCTGCTAATGTCAGCGAACTAGCTAATTAACCAGACAGAATTTATTAGAATATTTAAAAAAATATATTAATAAATCTTTGATGCTATGAGAGCAAATTAATGTTTAGGTAAACTAAGGAAAAGGCATCTTGACAGGATTATTTTAAAGTAGAATTTAGTGTCTGGTGCCAGGGAGACGAAGTGTTTCTAGTTATAACTCTGCTTGTAAGTGTGGGGGAAAAAAAAAAAAACAATAGAAAGACAGAAAAATCTATATTCATTTCAAAATGTATAATTAGTGTATTTACTTTTCTTTGCATATGCATTATTTGAATACCTGATTTATGTAAATAAGTGGCAGGAAATGCGCTTTACACCTAAGCCTTCAGTGGTGTCTTACTTGAATTAATCCACCTCTTAATACCATCATTAGGACACCATGGCTATAGAAACCATAAATCTTATAGAGAAACGCAGTATAACAGAGTGCTGCATCACAGACAAAAAGCTTATACACTGAGAATGAATGCCATCACCTAATTCAACAATTCAACAAGTTTCTTTCACTGCAGCCACAGCTGTATGACCTGCATACATCATCTCTAGAAGAAGCATTGGTATTAACTTCATAAAATGACCCTTTTTTCCCCTGCATTTATGTAGTTCTTTTTAAGTTCTCTGACCACAGAAACCCTGGGATTACGGTTTTCCTGGGGTTTGAAAATAAGGAAATTGTGTGTTTTTGTGCAAATTCTATGCAAAAGAAAATCAGTACACATGGTTCATAAAATAGCTAAACAACTGTTTTGGCTGACCTTTTCTCACAATGTCCAACTTTTCTTAAAAAGTCCATCTTGAAAATAGCCTTGTGTCTGAGGCCGAATAAATTTCGTCTCCTCGGTCAGCCGGAGTGGAATGAAAAAAACAGCTTATATATCTACACAAATATATTTGAGCTTGTGTATTTGCTACAGATGCGGTTTGAGAGCTCTGACTAGTGTACTCCAATCAAATTGCATGAAAATGTTGACATCATTGTGCGCCTGTGAGAAGTCAGAAATCTGATTGGCTAAAACAACAGTTTCATCGTCATGTATTTAAAGCTACAGGTGCTCTGTTGAGGCAGATTTCTTTAACCCTGGCAAAACATGATGGCTGAAATATGATTGTTAGAAACTTTAACATAAAGGATGTGACGCTCTCACCACTGCAGCCCGGGTTCGATCCCCGGTCAGTGAACCAACCCCAGCCACTCTTAGTGCTGGTCCCAAGCCCGGATAAATGGTGAGGGTTGCGTTAAGAAGGGCATCCAGCGTAAAAACATGTGCCAAATCAAACATGCGGATGATCCGCTGTGGCGACCCCTGATGGGAGAAGCCGAAAGAAACGTGCAACCATGAGAAACGCTATGAATCAAAGAGAATAGACTATTGGGAATTATTAAGTGAATATTAATATATGAATATTAAGATGAGTTCCGATATGCAGATATTTCAATAGCTATGTTTTAACATCGCTATGATGGGATAAAATGACCCACAGTTTTCACTAGCGAGTCTGTATATGAAGCACTTGATGCACCGCTGTCATAAAGTTCATCTAATGAAAACTTCAATAACCTTTAGAGACTCATTATTTATTATCCATGGACTTATTATTAAGACTCATTTTATTAGACAGTGAAAAAGAATGAAGCTGACATAAGCTTTAATTTATTTATTTTTGTCCTTTGGAATGGCTCATTCTCCTGTGTTTTTCCCCAATAGCTGATTTGATTTACACTTCAGGCAGAGGAAAGTTTTAGACAGTTTATAAGAGACAGCCCTAGTGAAGTGTACACTATTAGCATGTTGAGATTACTGTTCTTCCAGACTGACAGACGAACAATAATGGTAGCTGACATGCCTGACCTTTCCTATTAAAAGAGCCGGGGCTGCTTTAACCAGGCTGCCTCCACATCTCATTATCCAGCTAAACACTTTGCACACCAACGAGCTCTGGGCCTGAACCTCCGAATTCAACCGGTGCTCAGTAATTAATTTCTGGCCATTATGCAGCTTGTGGCCTGTGTATGTGTGTATGTGTGTGTGTGAAAGAGAGAGAAAGTGTGCGCTCAGAAAGGTTTACGAAACAAGACAGTAGTGCTAAGCTTTGCTAATGATTAAAGAAGTTCACGCTGATTCAGTGACAGTGAAGTGTGAAATGTGGCACATAGAAAAATGCAAATGTGTGTTACTCGTCCAAAAAAACATACAGCAAAAAGAAGGACCTCATTTAAACTGCTATTATATCACAACAGCCTCCAGTCTTATAATTCACACTGATCTGATTTTGTACTAAAGCGCCAGTGTTTTGTTTTTCTTTGGAGAGGTGCGACTTACACTACATTGCATAAATAGTGCATCTTAAGTAGGCCACACACAAGAGGTGATTGGGGGGGAATATATATGAAGTTCAGAGCTTAAAATAACTCGATATAGAGAGAAGCGAGCACAGTGGATAAACAGTGAACGAAAACAATGATTACAGACATTTTTGCAAGATTGAAAAAAAGAGAAAAGACTGTTGCTGTGTGTTCTTTATCAAAAAAGAGTCTTTCCCACAAGACCCACAAAAGGTATTATTAGCTTGGGGAAGTATCAAACCTGAGCCCTTTCACAAGGTCAGCCACCTCTGCCTCCAGCACAATCAAGCCATCATGGCTTGGGGGTTTCAAGGAAATTGTATTCATGTGTCTTTGGCAGCGATCGTCTTATCTTTATCTGCGCTGACATCCACACTAGTACCACCTATTGCCAAAGAAGACAAGTGAGCTGACTCAGGGGACCCGGTCAGGGTTTGTTTAAGTTATTTGTGGCTTTAATGTGATGACAGCTTGGTGAGTTACCCCAAATTACCCATGATGCAGTGTGAGGTGTAACGTGACCTGTATTCTGGGTAAAAGTTTCTTTAGAATGTGTGTTCTATGAGAGAGTATAGAGAGTAACAGGGAACAGGGAGTAACAGGGAAAACTCGAGTATTAGAGAATAACCTTTTACATTGCCTGTCACTGGGGTACTACCAGTGTTGTGCTAGTTACTAAGAAATAGTAACTAGTTACAGTTACTGGTTACTTCATTAAAAAAGTAACTGAATATATCACAAGGATTTCTGAAATAAATAGCAAAACAAGCTGAATAATATATTCAGAATCAAAAACTAAAGTGGCTTCTGCATCATAAAAGCTGTTGTGTTGAGCTCTTAAAAATGTTCCTTTCACAGCTTAAGTATGAAAACTATCAACAATGTAGAACAGAACACCGGGTTAGCTTCTAGCTTCTAGCTTCGTCAAGGCATGGAGTTTCTGGAGGAGCTTCGACAGATTGGAGTTGCTGTTTATCGCAGTAGATACGAGCTTCGAATCAGAAAGACACAGCTTACATTTGACTAAAAAGTTTTTGTCTTTATACTCAACTAAAGTGAAATAATGAGCATATTTCCACTTTGAGAAACTCGTCTTGCTCTTGCCTCGACTCGCCATTACTGCCGCACAGACTTAAATAAACGGAGACACGCCCACAGTGCGTCTTCTTCGTGTTTACAGTGGTTTATCCACCAATCCTACAATGCGTCTCTGCTGTAAACAGGTTAGACTGTAGGCTACACTTCAGCCCAAATTAATTCATTTAAAAAATTAACAGACAAACGCACCATACGGTAACGGTAACGGAGGTAATTTATTTTTAAAAGTAACTAATACTGTAACACGTTACAGTATTAGTTACTGTAACGCGTTACAGTATTAGTTACAGTATTAGTTACAGTATTAGTTACAGTAACTAATACTGTAACTAATACTGTAACGCGTTACAGTAACTAATACTGTAACGTGTTACAGTATTAGTTACTGTCAAAAGTAACTGTGTTACAGTAACGCGTTATTGCCCAACACTGGGTACTACCATTATGAGTGCATAAAGTATTGAGTACTTTTAGATGCTATATATCCTCTGGCAAAGTGAATGTAGTGAAAAACATATTTATAGAGCATAATTCTTTGGATCTGTTTGAGTAAAAAAAAAAACTGTTTCAGGTTTTTATTGTGGGATGATGGGAAAATAAAGCAGATTATTTTAATTGTATTATTTAATAGTTGCATTCTGTGGTCGCTCCATGTTAGGTTACGTCCATGTCTTTACATTCTATTTACATTTTGCTCCGAATAAAAAAAAAAATCCCTAAGAAAACATAATAGAAACCCCAAAAGGAACTTACTTGTAATTACTGTACAATATTCTAGTGATGATGAATGGTATTATTTACTATCTTTCTTCTCTAAGGGCTGTATTCAGTATTGATGACTCAAGTTCAAAAGTTCTTTGTATTCAGAGCTGAGTTACACACATTCTTCTTAATTTCATAAAAACACAAGCACTTGCTTTTAAACAGAGAAAAAAACAGAGGTATAAAAATGCAGTCCGTGCATATCAAATGCACCATAAAAGCAAAGCAAGAAAGTAAAAAAATCAAAAACAGACTAATACAATTATACTGTCAGGAAATATGCTCCTCCCACTTTGTGTGACTAGTCAGAGTTTACAGTTTTTCAGGTGCTAGCCACCACGAAGCATGCCCTGCTACAGACCTCCGTATTTTCCTGTTTATTTACACTGTCATGTCTGTGTTTATCCATTCATGTCATTCAGCTGTTGTTCCCTGACTCATTCTATTCTCGTGTCTATTCTTTCACACTACTTTGTTTGATTAATGCTTGTATCAATATTTTCTCAATACTTTTTTCTCCCCAACATTGATTGCCGATCGACTGACCCAGGCCTGTTCTACGTTTCTGCTGTTTTGGATTGTTTGCCCATTTATTATTAAAAAAACCCTCAGCACTCGTGCACGCCGATATTATTGCGTGCATTTACTTCACATGACACATACAATATATGCATGAGAACATGTAAAGCATCTAATAGGGTAGATGCAAAAATAATCCTATCGGTAATTATGAAATTATTTATTACAAATTTGGTTTACTGAAGAATATAGATTCTATAAAATGATCTTAAAAATAGCATCTGAACCAACACATTTTATTACCAAACAAGTTTTATATCAGGAACAGATTACATAATACAATTTTGTAAACAACTTCATGAAGGTGCAACATACAAATTCAATTCAGCTTTATTTATATAGCACTTATAACAAAAAAGTTCTTAAATTACCTATACAACGATAAAGAGGTTATGAAATGTATAAGTGTAACGCTACTATTTTGTCCTTATAATTTTAAGATGATAGGCACTTAAATACAGAACTATTCATGAAAATTGGGGTCCTGCTCCATTGTATCAGAGTGTTTATATTAATTACAGTCCAAATCATCCTTGGAATTTGTGAGTTGCTCAGTAACTTATCTGTCTTTGATTAAAGAATATAAAACAGCTACAGAAAATGTTAGAAATGTGGGTTTTTTCTATGCTTGGATGAAGCACGTTTTCTTTCCGTGGTGTAACAAAAAGAAATCATTTTTCAGGACATTTTGTAACTATTTTACATCAAGTGGCAGATTTTTTGTGAATCTGCTTTCAGGAGACTGTGTTGCCAAGATATTGAAGCTCCAAAAAATAAATAATAAAACCCGATACCCCAGGGGTCGTCTGTGCATTTGTGCGTTGCAATGATATCACCCGGTTGGCGCAGAGGCAGTCGCAGAGAATGAAAACAATAATTAATAAAACAGACTGCAGATGAAAAGTGAGCTACACTGACTGGCCATGCTTGACAGTATTTCCTGTCAGACCATCGCAGTTCTCAGGTGATTTTGCAAAGCAGAGACTTCAAATCCTTAGCCAGGATTGCATAACAATCAATTTATCGTTAGCACTCTGTCCAACCCCAAACATAAGGGCTGAGAGAAACCCCTGGTTTAATTTGCTTTGCAAAACGTGTAAGTAATGTTGTTAATATATTCCACAGAGGCGTATTTCCGTGTGCTCTGGAAACATGATCACGAATTATCCTGTGCACAGAGGATTCCTTTTGGAAGTGGCTTGAAGCAAATTTACCATATGATCAGTTTAGCAGAACTAACAAATCCTTCAATCTGAAAAAAATACCTAATAAAAAAATTCCTCTGAAGAATTTGATTAAAAAAGACTAAACCAAATCCCCACCACCCAAAACTGCTTTGATGAACCCTGTAAGATTTTAGGGGGAAATAGCTAAGGTTGTGAACTAACATCTTAGCCTGAGTCTTCAACCATTTCATCATAACACTACATAGACATGCAAAGAATACTGATAGTGAACCTCTAGATTACAAAAAAAAAAAGTCATTTTCTGACTGATCAAATCTTGATGTTCTGTACTCAGTGGATTTTTCTGGCTATAGAGTCACGCCTTTAGCCGAACATGTCATCAGGCAAACATATGCAGCTTGTGTAATTAAGCTAAGTGCTATGCAGAACCCCAAATCCCTGCTTAATACCATCCCAGCCATTAATAAAAATTAATAAAAAATTTTAAAAGGTCGTACACAAGGCTTGATGCGTCCTTAGTGAGCTTGTCCATTCACAAGATTCGATGGCCCTGATGTCAGATTATCAACATGACTATTCCTCTCGAAGGGCAAATGAAATAAATCAGGGTTTTAAAATGGGATTTATCAGAAATCTGTTTTTGAAAAAGCTACTTCTAGCTACCTAACCTTGCTAATGCTAGTCATGAACAATTTTTTATGGTATATTTTGTCTGGTTCAATTGCTGGTAAATGAAACACTCATAATCTTCTGATGCAAATAGTGAGTTAGATACTGAAATCCAACTCATATACAGAATGTGATCAATTCATGCTAGTTGACTAGCAATTAACTAACCAGCTAGCTAAGTTATTTATGTAATATTCTTCCTTTTGACAGCAGAAGGACAGTTTGGTCTTTCCAAAATAGCATATACCGTAATTTCCGGACTATAAAGCGCACCCATATATAAGCCCCCCCCTGAATTTTACAAATATTTGTATTTTTCACATAAATAAGCAGCATCTGTCTATAAGCCGCATAAACTAATGAACTTTACACAGGCTTTAACGAAAGACACGTTACACGCGGTGTAACGGGTGAAATATGTTGTGGCTCCTTTAAGAGCAGAGCGGTATTTTGGGAATAGCATGCCACTGCATTCCTCCGGTATTACTGCGTGTGTGTGAGACTGAGGATTATGTCCTTATTATTTTCTGATGCTCATTTCTAAGTTTCTTTGACTAAACCGTAACGCTGTTGCCAAGAAAAATAAAAAAGTACGAGTTTTGGAAACCTGTCTGTGCTTATATGATTTCTGTTGCAACTGGAGTTAGCGAGCTCTCCCATTACCCAGACTCAACGCGTTACAACGGCTTGTATCTAAACAGTAGCTGACCAAAAGTCATTGTTCACTGTCTTTCTCCTTCCTTTCACAACAATTTCTCTCGGGAGTTTATCTTTTGGCATCGTCGTGCGTTTAAAAAAAACGTTTTTTCTCCCGATGCCGTGCAGCTCAGAACACAGGTGAGGTGAGGGAAAAACCGGGAAAAACCCAGGAAAATTTCATAAATAAGCCGCTTCGTTAAGTAGCGGCTTATAGTCCGAAAAATACGATAAGTAAAAATAGCATACTAATTGATTATTTTTTTACTGTTGGAAACTACTTTTTACCTTAAACAGATGTTTTTGCAAGTTAAAAATTTAAGTGTAACTTCCAGCTATAAAAATGTTTTTTTAAATATTTTGTTTATATATTTTGCATTATGATTTGTTATGTGATAGGAAAACAAAAAAAAAGATAACCACAAACTTAGCTTGCTCAGCTGGATTAGCATTTACAACAAAATTTACTCTCCATGAACACAATCTGCAGAGAGCTAAAAAACAATAAAAATCATTTTTTTTTCGATGAGTCAAAACCAATTAAATAGTGAGTCCTTGAGCTCGTTCCATGCTTCTGGCTCCTGTCTCTTTCTTTTTTAAAACAGTTCTCAAGGATTCTGATTTAGCACTGCAGACATCTAGCTTCACACACATGCTACAAAAGCGGAAACACACAAAGGGCGGTTTCCATTTTTTTTATAATTCCTACCAGGTAAAATGAAATCTACGGCATAAACTTTAAACGACCCGGGAGTGGAGGTCCAACCAGGTCCATATACTGATACTGAACCCCCCATATATACACACACACACACACCTGACTGGAGCCTACATGCTTATACAGACTTCAGTTTCTGCCTGAGAAACCGATTTGCCGCCCACTGTGTCATTATTACATTTTGATATGAGGTGAAAATTCTCATGGATACAGAAAAGGGATGACTAAAGCTTCACACACACATACACACATACACACACACACACACACCAGCAAGGCCTCTATGGCTCTGTTACTATTTGTGGGAAGATATACGCCACGCTCGATGCTTGAATTCCTACACACAGGCAACGCCAGAGGAATACGTGAAGTTAAAAGCAGGGCCGATTCTCAGTCACAGTCAGTTCATCTGCCTCATTGCATTCACTTGATGTGAATAAGCACCTTTTTTTTTTCTGGGGATCCCATGGGACCGAATCCTCCTACTTTCCCACTGCAGGCAGGCATAACCAAACAAACCCGATGCGGCAACAAATAAATAAAATATCCTGTAGGATTTATCAGAGACAGGTAGTGCTGAGGAATTATAGGTATTCATATTTTCTGACAGTGCCATCAAAAGTGTTTATTATTAGGATCATAAACAATGAACAAAGGTGTTTGGGAGAAGAAGCTCTTGCACCCTATGCTGAAACAAAGCCAAAAGAAAAATAGATAGCTCGGTTACTCTTCCTCGATGCTCAACTGTCACGCTGCGTTGCAAGGCCCATCAATAGATTTGTAAATGCCGAATAAACCACAACAACGTCAAACAAACCGTCTGGAAACAACGTTTCGCTCACGCACCTGACCAGAACATGGCGATTTGTGATCTATAACCCCATGATTAAAGAAACAGCCGGTTTAATCGCTCAGGATTGATGAGCATCACGTGATGAATGACGATGGCAAACAGCCGCATTCTGTTTTCACTCAAGCTCGAAGAGGATTTCTAGCCTGTACGAGAGCGGTGTTTACATGTCATCCATCTCATCCTGTCTTTTATCAGATTACAGCAAGGAGACACATTTACACTGCTAATGAGATGCTAAAAGTTTTTGTCCCTCCACGCTTCGCACAAGTGCTGACAGAAATAACACAGATTTCACTGTTTGAAGAAACTCAAACTTTAAAATGAACACAATCTTGCCTATACATCTCATTAAAAACATATCCATTTTAAACTTTTTTGGCTTGTGACTCATGTTTCTTGATGTACGAAAGGAATATTTGTCTAATTAAGACAAAATAAAACCCAAAACAATACAAAACAAAACAATTTGTCTCAGGTGTGATCATATATGCATTATTTGGGAATTAATTTCAATTTCATTTAATTAAATCTTATAGGTTTGCACATTTCCACAATGTATTCCTTTACTATATGCGTATATAATGAAAATCTGTTGACTTTTATTCTGTTTCAATATTATTCATCAATTCATATTTGTTTTGAATGTTATTTAAATACTCAACCAGTTGATGCATTTAAAATTTACTTTTTTAATTGTAGCACTTGAAGAAAGTACTGTAGGTGATTTTATACAGATTTTCTGCCATAAAATAAAGATATTGAAGGAAATTTAAATATGAAAATCAGAATTTGGTTGAAAAAATTCAGGTGGTTATAAAAATAACGTTTAACTGAACTTTATACTTATTTTAAATAAGATTATTATGAATAAGAGTGCAATTAAGTCAAATATTAGGAATAAAAAGGCAAAACTATAAGTAATAAATAAATAATAATAAATAAATCAAATACATATTCATGATATGATTATGATCACAACTAACACTATATAGACAAAGGTATTGGGAATTTTTCCAGCCACGTGTGCTGCTTTTTACATAAGTCAGAGCCAAAACTTCTTTACTGTAGTCAGTATTTCAACTTTACCAGAGTCTTTTAAAGTACTTTTGCCATCCCTGGCAAAGATTAATGTCACTTAATAGACAGATACACATTTTAATGGTTTCTAGTACAAATACCATTAAAAACCATCAACCATCATAATCTTAACTAAGTGGTTTCCATTGCATTGTGTATTTGTGTACATTAATAAATCAGTATCATCCAACCAAGCAAACATTTGTGGTTTGTGGAATCTGGATGCTAAATGATGTCCTAATGGTCCCTACTGCTGTCTCATAGATACAAACTTGTTATAGTATAAAGTTCTATAAAGGTGTTTTATTGGTCCTTAATTGGATCCATAACTTGCTACCAATAGAAAAAAAAACAAATTGACCAGTAGAAACCTGCAGGGGCTGTTTTCATTAAAACCCACAATAACTCTTAAATGCATTACAAATTGTTTTTATGGTTCAATGGTTTTCATTTTTTTTGTTTATTCTGCTTTTGGTTTTCAATACAAGTTTCAAATTCCATTATTTTTTTAATGCTGAATGTTCACTCACAACTGCATTGATAATAAAAACTAAAATAAAAAACTAAAGGCCAAATCTTCATACATTTACATTTTTTGCATTCAGTATCAGAAGTGTACAGAGTAAAGCATTTTCAGATGCTTTTTTGTGTCCTAGCTATTTTGGGTAAACAATCTCAAACGAAAGTGCAGTTATCTGATCCACCCAGAATGATCTGGTTGTCAGATTAACCAGATTTAAATATGTTTAATTCTGTAGGATTGCAAGACTCTACAGGGGGTGTTGGGACCTGCTCAAAACACCATTGAAAAGCCTCTACCAGGCCAGAATTGACAGGAGAGCAAGCAAGGACAAAAGTAACTCAAGCACAGCCGTTTCATACTCCTACCATCAGGAAGATGCTGCGGTAATGCTATAGCCAGAAAAAAAAAAGCAATTTTACACACACAGGCCATCAGGCTTGTGAACAACATCCATCCACTGCTTCTCCTGTCATCAATGCAGACACAGATTACGCTCTGATCCTGAGAGGTGTCAACTACCCATGTTTCCTACACACACCTCCTAACAATGCAAACTACAGTACCTCTGCATATCACACATACACACACACACACACACACACACACACACGTGCACACACACACACACACACACACACACACACACACACACACACACATTCCCCTCCAAAATGTGAATCACAACATGTAATAAATTTTTTCTAAAGGACTTTGCACATTGTACCCTTTACACATGCACATACAAATGTCTGTCATAAGCATTCAGACATGAAAAAATCCAGAAAAAAAAAAACATTATTAGCGTTCATTAAGATTCATTTACTCATTTCACCATCATTCAAACATATCAATCATGACCATTCTTAATGCACTCAAACACCAATTCTGAAGTATTTGCAAACTGAATGCAATTTTAAAAGGTTATACAATATTAATTTCTGAAAAAAAAATCTAGTCTAGTCTTTTATGGTTTTTGAGAGACAAGTCCGTCTTCCTTTTGTTTCTATGCAACCAGCGAGGTATAAAGATTTTCTTTGACTAAACAAATATATAAATGCACAGATAGTAAAAGTTTATATTTCATTGAAAAATCCTTCCTTTGGAATGAATAGCAGATTTACACACTCTCGGCATCCAGTCAGTTCATTTCCCCAAACATTCATCTGAAAAACTTTGCTGTTTGAAAAGACCGTGTGATCCAGTTCATCCCAGAGCAGTTCAATAGGTTTTAGGTGTGGTGACTGGACAGGCCAGGTCTTTATCTTGTTGTATGGTGAAGTTGGTTCCATTGAACCACAATCAAGATGGAACTGAAAGGTTTTGAAGTATGGAATAGTAGACATGTTGGTTTCTTTGACCACCTGGGATAAGTCTTCAACCTTCCCTGCTCCAAAAACAACCCCAAACCATTAAGCTTCCACCTCCATGTTTGTCTGTGTAACTTGGAAGTCTGGCCTGAAAAAACTACAAGTTCTTCTTTTGTGGTCAAGAATTTTCTCCTGGTAATTTTTCTGTCCATATATATATATATATATATATATATATGGACAGGAAAATTATATATAATTATATGTCTACATGTCTACATGCCTAAATGCATTGAGTTGCTGCCATGTGATTGGCCGATTAGAAATTTGCATTAACGAGCAGTTGGACAGATGTACCTAATAAAGTGGCTGGTGAGGGTGTGTGTGTGTGTGTGTGTGTGTGTGTATATATATATATATATATATATATATATATATATATATATATATATACACTGTATGTATACAATCCGCATTAGAAAATCTGCTGTATGCTTGAATAAAAATGTCACACAGCATGCGAGACAATTAAAACTGATGTAAAGATTCTGTGAGATGCACTTTTCCTTAAAGGGTAAGCAGATTTTGGTTTCAAAGCCTCTTTTATCTCTAATCATCAAATGGAAATAACAAAATGGCCCAGGTAAAAATACGCATAACGGCCCATTAGCCTTAAATACTGAGTGCTTTTTCCTCATGTTCTCCATTAACACATTTTTCTCTATTAGTGCCTCTTTGCCTGGAGCTGCCTTAAATCCAGCAAACAGACACTGCTTTTAATGTATTTGATATCTATTTTTGTCTGCTCGTCCAAATGTTTCTTCCTCTGTTCAAGTTCTGAGAGGTGTTTCCTGTCTGAGCTGTTGTTTATACTGTGTATATTTATACCATATTATTTTATGATTCATTGTTTATGCTGTTTACTGAAAGAACGTTCTTATTGAACATATCGCACTGGCTGTACCTTTTTGTGTATAAGAGCTTGGAAGGTAATTTCAGTAGGTCTTACTTTTTTTTCCCCCCAGCCTTTATTATCATAGATGTAAAAAGTGTAACAGCAATAAACTGCAACCTGAACAATGAAGTACAAAGAAACCACAGGATATGAAGCATTGAATGGAATTGAACAAATAAATTTCGGTCCACAAATTTTGCGTTCGTAATTTTTTTATTAGAGATTAAGAAACAAAATATATATTACGCATTCCTTTTTACAGTCAACATCGTTCAAGGTTGATGAAATTCAAACAGTTAAGTAGCTTAAAAGTTTTTGTGGCTCCGGATGTGTTGGATTTTATATAATCGCGATTTTTATTTTCCCCAAACAAAAACGGTGGTTCAGAAAATTCTTAGGAGTGCTTTTTTTCATTCTTGCTAAATTGCTGAATGCTAAACAAAGAGTTGTTGATAAGACCATTATAAGTGTTTATCAGATCCTCAAGTCTAATACCTTTAAAAATATACTGTAATTTCCGGACTATTCAGCGCACCCAAATATAAGCCACACCCACTGAATTTTACTAAGATTTTTATTTTGAACTTTCCACAGGCTTTAAACTAATGAACTTTCCACAGGCTTTAACGGAAGACAGTGTCTGTTACACGGCTTGTATCTACACAGTAGCCTACCAAGAAAGTCATTGTTCACTGTCTTCCTCCTTCCTTTCACAACAATTTCTCTCGAGAGTTTTTCTTTTGGCATCGTCGTGCGTTTAAAAATCACCATCGGTGAAGCTTTTCTCCCGATGCCGTGCAGCTCAGAACACAGGTGAAGTGTTTTTTCATGCCCGGTTGTTTTCAGCGTGACGAATGATTCGCATTTCCTGTAGACAGTCCGAGTGAGCGGCAGGTCAAACTTCAGAGGAACATCATCCATATTTATGATGTGGTGCGGCCTGATTCAGTGGGAGCGCATCTGATTTAATATAAAGAGTTTCATTGGCGCACCTGAACCCGTTCAACAATTTCATTGGTCTAATGTTATGTGTCTCAGTTTTTTGGCTTGAAGTTTGTGAAACCGGGAAAAACCCCCAAAAAATCCATATATTAGCCGCTTTATTGTTTAAGCCGCGGGGTTCAAAGCGTAGGAAAAAAGTAGCGGCTTATAGTCCGGAAAATACGGTAAATTATTTAAATACACATAATGGTATTATCAACAAATCTTTGTTCAGAATTATGTGTTTTTTAAGTGTTTTTAAGATCATTATACTGTAAGTCTAATACCATTACAAATATAATATAATAACATTTTTCTTTTAGTTAAATAGAGAATGGTTTTATCAACAAATCTTAGGTAAAAATCTTTGCCAACTTGGCATAAGTGAAACAAATGCACTCCTGAGACTCCTGAGTCACTATTTATTGTTTGGGGAAAAGCTAGAAACAGGGAAATCATCATGATTCGAATGTTTGAATGTAAAATTCCTACTACTCAACAATTGTTTGAGGTTGATGAATATTTTTGGGCCTGTTATTTTTTACTCATACACTAAGACATGGGGTTATACTGATATGTTTATTACTAGCCATATGTAACGTGTGATTGCCTATAAATTAGTTGTCACCACAGAACAGTGGTGGCAGTCCGTTAACAAACCATGTACTTGAGCATATTGCTTTTTTAAGATGTCATTTTTATGCAAAAGATATTTCTAACAAGATACTAACAATACTTAAAAAAGGGAATAACCATCTAAAGTCCAACGCTATTGTTTCGTTGGACCAAAAGTGCTTTATGGCTTGTTGTTCAGTGGAGCCTTATCTTTCTAAATAAACCAGGATTTGCAGCAGTGGATATGTGACTCGTATTACAATCAAAATGAAAGTACTGCATTTTTTTATGCATGTTGTTGGTGTGTACTGCTCACACAAATTCTGCAAATAAGTTCATTATACGCTTTATATTGAAAACAGTGATCTAACATCGATGCTTAAGGCTTAGACCTTGAGAATGCTATATAGATTGTCATGATTACTCTTGTCCCTTTTTATTAAATCTATTTGCAAACATTTAACACCTGCACCAGAGAGCCGTTGAGGACATGGGCATCAAGGTGAAGACTAAGGTAGTAAAGTAGATGTAGACTAGATAAAATATGAAAAAATAATTGTCAAATGTTTTAAAAATGTAAATATATGTAAATATTGTAAAATAATTAGTCAAACACTGATTGATATTTATTATGATCATGAGGCCAAAACCCTCTTTTCACTGACTTAACAAATAAAAAAAAATCACCCAAATAAGGCCAAGGGTGTTGTGGCGAGTTCGAGTCAGGAGTTTTTTCCATCATTTATTTTTCTCAAAATGTTCTGCTTGCTGTTGAACTGATGCTGAACTGTATGTTGGTGATAAGTAGATACCACCAAGTGCCAATCAAAACAAGTTTAAAACAGAGCGTGAGCTCTACCATGATTGGTGGTTTGCTGCGTACTTGGCCAGTAAGGATTTTATCCACTCATAAATAAAAGGAACGACTGATTTTGTGAAATGTAATTGAGTAAAAAAATAAAATACTTGATTTTGAAATAAAGTCAAGTTAAAGTCTCCTTAAATAAAATACATTGAAACCTCAGGATGCGAACGTCCCCGAATACGTATAATTCAGTATAAACTTTCTTTCGGCTTCTCCCATTAGGGGTCTCCACAGTGGATCATCCGCATGTTTGATTTGGCACATGTTTTTACGCTGGATGCCCTTCCTAACGCAACCCTCCCCATTTATCCGGGCTTGGGACCGGCAATAATAGTGGGATAACTGAGGTTGGTTCCCTGACCAGGGATCGAGCGTTAACGAGGGGCCGTAGCGGTAAGAGCGCCGCATCCTAACCACTAGACCACATATAATTCGGAATATGAATCGTAAATTACGACCCGTACGCTTTCCGCCTCAGAAAGTTTAGTTAGCGTCATGGATTCATTGTGATAGCACCGGCTGTTTATCGCTGTGTCTTTGTTTCATTAATACTACAGTACAGTAGTCATTACTGAACAGTATCGTATACACTGTTATATCGTAGTGAAGATTCTTCTTCCAAACAATAATTCTCCTCCTCCCTCTCCGAACGTCATCTCCATCACGCCAGCATTCGCTCTTCTCAAAGGTAAAGTACCAAGTTACGGTACTGTTTATCCTTTTTTAGATGTTAAGGCACTATTATTGAATGCTAAATACTAAATAATATTAGTGCATATTGGTTGTATTTTTATTTTTATATGAATATTTTGGGTCGTTAGGAACGCATCGTCTCACATTCCATTATTCCTTATGGGGAAATTTTTATCGGGAAATGAATTCTTCAGGGTCTTCGAACGAATTAAATTCGTAACCTGAAGGTACCACTGTACTTCAGTGCACAGTAACGAATTACATTTACTTTGTTACTGTCCACCACAGTCCACCACAGCGACAGAAACATTAATGTGCTTGATTGAACTTGGGATTTTCAGTGTCAGCGCTTTTGTCAGAGCGCCTGTTATTGAACATGTGTCTTACAACATCTAGACCAACCAGAATCAAGAATTTAACAACACTGTGATATAACCTGTAATAAAAGCTATGTAAATTTGGCAATGATGTTTTAATCTATTAGCATATCCTTCTGAAAAAAAGGTTCGAACACACACTTCACTAAAAGAGTTAATTCATCGTAAATCAGATCTCACAGCATCTCCACCTTCTGTCACCTGTACATAATTTCAACACAGATGTGAATGTGTTAATGTCACAAAACAGCGGGACAACATGTGCCAAAAAATGATTGATTTCTCTCTATCTTTGACAACCATGACAACACTGTAAGACACCGTCATTGCGTTTTTTTATTTGTTCTTTTTTTATGGATACGAAGTAAAGCGTTTTCATTTCCATATGGAGGGAAATACTGCCGTCACAATAAAATTAATTTGGTGTTTTTACAGCTTGGCTCAGCAGCACCTTAGTAGATCTGCAGTATCTCCATGATAAAAACCATTTCGCCATCTGTATGTGGGCAGATAAGGGTAAACACACAGAGAAATAATTAACCATGAGTCAAAAAAGCCTCTCTTTATTTGTCATTTGTGCAGTTGACACATGGAAAGCTGAAGGCTGAAATTTGTGTGGTAGATTGATGGATAAATACTGGACAAGTAAAATATTGATATCAATTACAGGAAAATACACATGTAGACAAAAAGACAAAGCAGGCAAACACTAAAGCTTAAATAAAATAGGTTTAAACATTCTGAGACTTTTTAGGAAATGGAAATGGATTGGTCCCATGTTCAGAGAAATATGAAAATTGTCAGAAATCAGAAATAATCCCATCATAAATTTATAAAGTCTTCGTACGAGTGTCTACATTAAATATTTTGGTCAAATTCCCAAACTTTTGAATCCTATTTCTGCTATTTCAGAGTGCACTTGAAAGTATGTGTCTAGAAAGTAAATCGTCTTATTCCAGCTGCTCCCATTAGGAGTCGCCACAGCGGATCATCCGTCTCCATACCCCCCTGTCCTCTACATCTGCCTCTTTCAAACCAACTACCTGCATGTCTTCCCTCACCACATCCATAAACCTCCTCCTTCGTCTTCCTCTTTTCCTCCTTCCTGGATATACCCCATGTCCCTCGTCTGCACATGTCCAAACCATCTCAATCTCACCTCCCTCACCTTGTCCCCAAAACATCCTACATGCGCTGTCCCTCTAATAAACTCGTTTCTAATCTTGTCCATCCTCATCACTCCTAATGAAAATCCCAACATCGTGTCTAGAAAGTAAATGGACTTATTAACCTTTTTTAAACGGCAATAAGTTCAAGTTTATTGATATAGCGCTTTTCACAATGGACATAGTCCCAAAGCAGCTATACAGATCGTAAGAACTATGGAACAAAACATTTTAATAAAAGTCAAAAGAAACCTTGAGAGAAACCAGACTCAAAAGCAGAATCCATTGTCATTTGGGTGATATCAAGAATGTGATTATAAATCATAAAAAAACAATACAAAACACCCGAGTGTGAAAACTATCATGAGCACCGGAGTGTGTGATTATGAGTAATGTCCTTTCTAAAGTCTAATACAGTCAGCTGACGTTGTGGAACCAGGAGCTACTGAGCAACTCGTAAAATAGCTCAACATCTGAGATCAATATCAATAACAAATGATCGCTGCAATTCTGTTAGAAGATTAGTCAAGACGCTGTTGAGTTTCTGTATGTAGAGTCATCATGACTTCACGGTTAGCTGCTGGTGGGCAGCGCGATGGGAAAAGAGAGAGCAGTGTGAGACCCATGCTGGGCAAAAAGTTCACACTTCTCGTATAGTCATCAAAATGAAAGCACAACCAAAGCTTTTTGATAGAACACTATATACACACTGTTTCAATACGATAGAAAAACTGCACACAAATGCCACAACTGTAAGGCTATTACATGAGCCCGAGAGTAACTTCTACTAAGAAGAGTCACATTACAAATAAATTCAATGGAAATTAAATCTTTTGGCCTCTGGTGAAAGGAATACAGTAAATCATATCAGTCAACTGAAAGGAAAATATACTGTATATCCTAAAAAGAGTCATTTGAATCCAACTTCTCATATTTCCTCTTGGTTGGTTGAAGTGCAATTAACTAGATAGAAATGACTTAGATGTAAAAAAAAAAGAAGAAAAATTCTATATTATGGGCTGTGTAACTCAATTATTGTTCTAAATCTGTCTAAAACTGCTTTCATCTAATAAAAAAAAGTTGTAATGTGATTTCAGGAGGATTCTCAGGAAAAAAACCTTCCTATTGGAAAATTTTTGAACAGTCTTGATACTTCTGCAGTGATTTATATGTGCAGGTCCGGTTTGAATAAAAAAAAAGAAAAGAAAACTCCACTGCTGTTGAAAGGGAGAAAAAGAGAGAGAGAACGTACAAGAGATTGAGCTTTATTCAAAGCTCGAAGAAAAAAATAGTTTCACAGCTTTTCTTCTTAAAGACAGGTAATACAGGACTCTCGTTTTTTCTCTATAAGCCAATAAGGCAAAAATATATAATGTGTAACATTCAAAGAAGCTGGAAATAATGGAAAACTCCTAATGTCCTGATGAAGCCAACAGCATTGTGGATGACCATACACACCCCTCACACACACTCTTCACTCTCCTGCCATCGGGTAAGAGGTTCTGAAGTAACACACAGTTAATGTGTTACTGAACTGTACAACCTGAACTCAACACACACTCATTACTCATCTCAATCCATTCCAGCACGCATATTATATTTATATTATAATCACCTTATACTGCTGACATACTGTTTTGCACCTCCGGACTGCCGCTATTGATGTTTTTTGCACTACATTGTGTTCATGTTTTCAAGTATACTCTTTTTTGTGCATTACTGTATAATTATGTTATACAATCGGTTTACAAGTCAGCGCTATTTTGTGATATGTGTATTTGCCCCCACACTATCTTGTGTTGTCTTTCTGCACTGTTTTTTTTTTTTGTCTGAACTGTTTGCACTCGATTGCACACGATGCACTTTATGTGGCAAGGACACTTACTTTAGTCCTTGCTCTGTGTTCTGCTATGTAGCTTTATGTTGTGTGTTGTAGCTCTATTTTGTATTTTTTTGTAGCACATCAGCGTATAACACACCAAGTTTATTGCATCATCTAAAAGCATCTGGATTGATTGACATCTGGAGAGTATACTTGTCATGAGAATTGAAGAAGCAGGGAGTGGATGCAAGTGAAATCTTTTATTAAATATTTTTTACTGCATATATGCCGATAAAACGAAGTAACCAAAAAAAAAAGCAGAGCAATATGAAAGGGGAAGGGTGTAAGATCCGTGCTGTTAAATAGTTTACACTTCTATCCAATAACACTCATATCGCAAAACACTAAAATCCCAAATCGTTGTTGATGCAGCTCGAGGTCCTAAAAGGGAACTCTTTGAGAATTTAAGAATTTGTATTTTTGCTCTCCTCAAAGATGGCTGAGGCTGTAAGAAGATGAGTAACACCCTGTAACAGTAGTTACAGTACAGTGGTCAGGGTCATACAGAGGTTTACCAAGATGGGTTCCATTCGGAACAGGCCTCACAAGAGTCAATCAAAGAAGTTGAATCTTCATGCTGTGCATCAGGTGCAGAAGCTGGCTTCAAAAAAACAGATGCATGCCAGCATTGCTTTAGAGGTCGCGGAAGCGGAAGGTCCGCTTGCCAAAGATCAGACCATACGCCGCACACTGCAACAAGTAGGTTAACATGGCCATCATCCGAAAAGGAAGCCTATGTCTCCGAACCTGAACCCTGTTAAGCACCTGTGGGTCATTATAGAGGAGTGAAAGAGGGTCCCAGCAACAACCTGTGCAGCTCTGATGAATTCCATGCCCAGGAGGATTAAGGCAGTGCTACATAACAGTAAATCTGTGCTGCTATACAAACTGCAGATTGACTACTCTAAAGTATATCCAAGTTTAATTTCTATAGTATTGTCCCTTGAGAACATATAGCAAAACGGTTAATAAAATGTGAGGGGTTTACTCACTTTTGTGAGACACTGTATGTAATGTATGTGAATATTCGCAAGATTTTTTTGGCATTTTACGTGCAAGATTCAAGAAATGATGTGTGTTATGTTATGGATAAATGCACAGTGCATGTATTGGGTGTGACCTCAGCAGAAATTCAACTAAAATTGCTTTAAATCTGGTTGTTTTAAAAGAAATGATCCTGCAAGAATTTAAGTTCCCTGTTATAGGAAAACCTTCAATTTTGTAAATTCCCAAATTATTCCCATTGACTCCTGTATATTCCTATTAAATCCAATGCGAAGTTTCCAGTCTTGAAAAGTCCTGGAATTCTGCAACCCTAATCATGGCTGCGCTCTGACTCCAGATTCCTAACATCGATTAGTAGCGTGTGATGCCGACATGGAAATCAATGGTCCATAATCCTGAAAAAAACGTTTACATAAACACTTAAATCATCTGCTAACTGCCCGAATTTGGTTATTAGGGGGCAGATAGAGTTACACTTTACAGAAATTATTGAATCTAGTTAAGCGCAAGAACTTAAAATAAAGACCAAGAGCAGGCGGGACCTGCCAAACCTTCGGTCCATTATGCTGACTGCAAGACTTGTGGTGAAAGGTTAATGCGTTCTTACAGCCAGAAAGCAGGGAGGAGAAGCATACGAAAGCAAAGTCACCCTCTGATGCGCCTTCTACAGCACTTGTATTTATTGGTCTTGTTAAGCCGGGAGTGATTTATAATGTGTGAAGAGGTATTAAATCTCGCCGCCTTTTCAGGTCTGGGTAGCCGTGTAAGAAAGGTGATTCATATTGCTCGCCAAATGTCAAGGACTTGTGCCGGCTGACAGGCAGCTCTCTGTCATCCTCCCCCTGTCCTGCTGCTATTTACCATCCTCTCCCAGCATGCACCAGGGCACAGTCTTTGCTCAACCTTGCAGAAGCACTCACACACACACACACTCACACATGAAGTGCCTTTCAAACTTTGACTTTATGGAATTTGTTCGAAAACAATTATTGGCAGGATATAATACATGAGGATAGAATAGTGCATACAAATAAGTATGTAACTGATTTCTTGCTGTGGGGACATACAAACCTTGGCAACCCAGCAATTTCTGATCATTTAAATTAAATACACTGTACTGTAACCTTTTTCCCGTAGCCCAGTAAGTGAGGTAAATGCTTCCCGTCTTTGTGAAAATGTGACTAAAATTACTTAAATTTAATGGATAGCTTATTTATACCATAGGGCCAAATGTTTTATAAACAGAAAGAAAATAACTGAGTCTGTGACCTTGACAGGGAAAAAAAAATACCACATAACAGACCTCAGGCAAAGTCATGATAGCTGTTGCACTGCAAAGGAAGTGAACATACATAAATAAAATCATAGATTTTAGTAGAATTTCCATCGAATCTGAACTATATGGGGCAAACAGATTTTAAGATGGTGATAAAGTGCAGGGATTGTGAGGTAAATAGAAAAGAAAAAATGAAAAAAAAGATCAGTGACAGAATGTTGTGAAGTGACATGAAGTGATTGATTCTTTTTCAATAAAAATATAATCAAAAGTGGTTTATTCCTATTATACATCAGTCATTTTTGCAACACATTTTTTTTTATGAATTTAAAAAACAGCACATTTAGTTTCTAGCTACATTACTGTTAGTTCCCGCTCTCAATACTGGCTCTGTAATTTTACTCTGCACAATGACAAAGGTTGAATCAAATCATATCTAATCTAATACAAAACATTAGCAACATTTTACAAGGTCTTGTAGTTTCCATTATAAAATGCACTAATATGTATTGCTTGTTTTCATGTAGGTGTGTTTGTGAGTGGAGTTTGATGCATTTTCTTCACTTGTTCCAGACCATTTACTGTACAGTTGGTTAAGACTCGGGTGTATTAGTGGTCAGTGATCATTTTTTTGTAAAAAGACAATGGAACATGACTTTGCAATATAGCAGCGCATTTATTCTTGCAGCTTGTTGCGACGTTCTGTCTTTAGACTTCCTCATGATACTTAGCTTTACACAGAAGTCATAAGAGCCATTTTTGTCTCCGTCAGCCAATTTTTAAAGATAAAAAAGTGCGACTGTAACAAAAAACTAAAGAAACCGAAAGTCCTCAGTTCTAAAGTGACGTCGGAAAATTTCAAGCTTTACCTGAAAACACTGGGACTGGAGACTCCTTCTATAAATCATTACTACATCATTACAGCATATAAAACTGCTAACATACATTTCTTTCTTTTCATGCAACTTTCTTTAGGATAAGATTTCATGCATTTACTCTACGAATCTGTCTCTTTTGTATCTCTAGTTGAGCTTAATATCAAATTCAAATCAGCAGGACATGACAACTTCCTGTTTTGTTGCTATCGATCTTAAATTGTAAAATGATATTCATGCATTTAAATGTAAGATTTTCCTGAGTGTTGTGCTACATTTAAATGTCTTTCTATCCTTGTAGAACTGCTGAATATAACATTGCTCAGATCTCCTGAAAATGTTTTAATTGTATGCATTAAATGCATCCTAGGTGCACTTTATACTCAAAACATAAAATAACCAGTATTAGGGTGTGTAAGATTTATTATCAATAAGTTAAATTGAACTGGCACCCAATGTGCCACTGTATAATGACATTGTACCACTGTACTCTGCACAAGTTGAATCAAATCCAATGAAATCTGATGCAAAGCAGTAACTTAATTTCACAGGGTCTTGCAGTCTCCATTATAAAAGTGACCTAATATTTACTGCTGGTTTTATTGTAAGTGTTTTTGTGAGTGAAGTTTGATGCTTTTTCCTCACTTGCTCCAAATCATTTACAATCGGTTAATATGTTGAATCAGAGCTCAATTACTGATAAGTAAACCAATTGATTACGGTCAATTATTTTAAAATGACAACAAAATATGACTTTCATGACTTGTTGGACATTTTCTTGGGCTTTACTATTACCTCAGTCATGTGTGAGCTAAAGCCTTGAACTGTGACCATAGACAACATTCAATAATCAATAATACTTAGCAAATAACAAGCCATTGAGGCTACAACTGAAGCAATACTGGTCTGCATCTGCATCTCACATATCAAGCAGGGACATTTTGTATTTTGTAATCAAGACTGAAAGACTGACTGTCACCTCTATGCAGGGATTTAAAGTAATCAAGAGTTACAGGAGTTATATAAAGGCATGGCTGATTTTCTCTGGAAATGAAAAAGCAAGAATAACGACTTTATTTTCCAGACTATAAGCCGCTACTTTTTTCGCGCGGCTTAAACAATGAAACGGCTAATTTACTGATTATACCTTTACCAAAAAACTGAGCCCCATAACATTAGACCAATGAAATTGCTGAACGGGTTCAGGTGAACCAATGAAACTCTTTATATTAAATCAGATGCGCTCCCACTGAATCGGGCCGCACCACATCATAAATATGGATGAGGTTCCTCTGACGTTTGACCTGCCACTCACTTGGACTGTCAACGGTAAATGCGAATCATTCGTCACGCTGAAAACAACCGGGCATGAAAAAACGCACTTCACCTGTGTTCTGAGCTGCACGGCATCGGGAGAAAAACTTCACCGATGGTGATTTTTAAACGCACGACGATGCCAAAAGAAAAACTCTCGAGTGAAATTGTTGTGAAAGGAAGGAGGAAGACAGTGAACAATGACTTTCTTGGTAGGCTACTGTTTAGATACAAGCCGTGTAACAGACACTGTCTTTCATTAAAGCCTGTGTAAAGTTCATTAGTTTCAATGTAGACAGGCTTATAGACAGGTGTGGCTTATTTATGTTCAAAATACAAATCTTTGTAAAATTCAGTGCGTGCGGCTTATATTTGGGTGCGCTTTATAGTCCGGAAATTACGGTACATAGCCAGTTACTTTTTCACTTACGGATATATAGTAGTCTCATAATTTATCATGTCTGACAGGAAACATTTAGCAGCATGGTTTCTGTCTCATGTACTCAATAATAACCACTGAGCTACCAGTAACCCAGACTTGCATATTTGTTTGGAAATTACTTTCGATCACTACACGCAACCTCGAGATAACCACAGACAATCAACACTCCTTTTCTTTACACATATTGCTGTCGATTTCTCCTTTATAACATCAAGAGCATTAATCTGTTTCTATCCACGCAGGTCACTCATGTGCTTGATCATTTCTTGTCATTTCAAGACTGCAGTACAGCCACTCACTTCCTCTGAAGGACATTTGACTTGTATGACAAACTTGTTTTCAACCTTCCTGGGTTCCTTGCAACCACCACTTGCATTTTATTAAAAAATAAATAAAGAAAATAAACTAGTGAAAGTTGCTAATAGCAGAGCATTAGCAGCTTGCAGCTAAATTATTTCACATCAGCAAACAGCTCAGTCGTAGATTAGACTATATTACACATAATTTAAATGCTAAAAATGTACATTAATCTCAAATGGTTCTTTTAGACAAGCGTGTAAAAACATAGGTACGGGATTTACACCATGCTAAATATAAGCTACTTTAGCCTTGTAGCTAAAGTACGAACAAAATGCATAAAAAACTTTTGAGTAAGAAATAAATGAGGCATATATAGCAGATGCACATACTAATCAGATGAATTTGCTAACAAGTCACACACATTGGGCTCTTCATGCTACACTCAATCTGTATCTGTCGAACGCTAAACAGGGGTGAGGATTATTCAGACCCTGTTATACTGTAATGTACACTTTACTAAATGCCAATTCACTTTGTGAGGACTGTACACATTGGTCTTCATTAAAGGGTTACGCAGTCTCACATTTCAAAGTTTTATTAGCCCAGGGCTGCAAAATGATCAAGTGTGCTAGAGATCTGCAACAAATCCATATATCTGGGACTGTAGATTGAATTTAGTTTTAGAGGTGGATGGAACTTGGGCTGTAACCAAGAGACAAAAAATGTATCAAAGACCTCAGGAGTAATTTGGAAACCCTTGACGGGTTTATACGGTTTCTTCTAATGTAAGTCATGTGAATCTTTGATGAATTTGTTGGATTATATCAGTCTTTAATGGACTGCACCATCAGGTCTTTAAAGGAAGAGGTACAGCATAGGTATAGGGTATACTTGGTATATTTGGTTTGGATCGAGGGGGCCCCTTAATCCTACACCAAGAACTTCTTAGATCTGCAGTTTCATCCTGCTTCACAAACACATTGCTGTATGTTGAATAGATATTCTATGCTATTTGATGTAAATACGCTGATCAGGTATAACATTATGGCCACCTGCCTAATATTGCAGGTGGTCTGCCTAATATTGTTGGTCCCCCTTTTGCTGATTAAACAGTCCTGACCCATTAGGCATTATCAGCATTAACTTCACGTGCATCAGTTAGCCTCGGCCATCTATGACCCTGTCTCCGGTTCACCACTGTTCCTTCATTGGACCACTTTTGATAGAAACTGGCCACTGCAGACCAGAGACAGGCCACAAGTTGTGCAGTTTTGGAGATGCTTTGACCCAATCGTCTAGTCTTCACAATTTGGCCCTTGTCAAACTCTCTCAAATCCTTACCCATTTTTCTTGCTTCTAACACACCAACTTTGAGGACATGATGTTCAATTACTTAATATAAAACACCCACTAACAGGTGTCATGATTATGATCAGTGTTATTCACTTTACTGGTCAAAATATTATACCTGATCAGTGTATATCTGCAAACTATTGTGTGTTATGCAGCTGCAATTGATTTGAACCCTTGTATCCCTGCCCATTTCTCACCTGAAGTAGAAGGAAACCTGTAGTAGTGGATCCTTGAAGTAATATATAGCCTTTTAATAAAAATCAATCAATGAATAAATAATTGCCTCTATAATAGAGCTGCCATTTTTGCCTGAGTTGTGTACATTTGTTTCAGCTCATTAACATGTCACGAGTTGGATAATGCACGATCCTTAGATTTTCAATAAAAAATAAAGACTCAGTAACACACACTCCTGAATAAGCCAGTCAGTGCACGTGCAATGCCAAGCCTTTTCATTATCACTTAGGATATTAAAAGTCATATAGTGTATCCAAGCTTTTATGGTCTCTTTAGCTTCCTCCCAGGCAGACATTATTATATCTCTTTATACACACACACAAACAACTCTCATATCTTTGACATTGAAGATTATATCCTGCGGGGATCCAGTGGTACAACCAGCTTTTGCACTTTTGTTAGGAAAGCCGTTCTTGGCATTGCGATGCTTTAGTTGGTTTTCTGAAATTCCCTTGTTTGTGTGGATCTGATTTTCCACTTTTTTTGAGACCACTTCTATGAGTGACTACTTCTTTTGCTCACTTGCAACATACCACTATATGATAAATGCCACATTTGGAGTACTGGGCACATTGTTTTCTTTCATTTTATTATTTTTTTAGGAGGGCATTTATCCGATACGACATTTGGTACTATTTTCACTTAGTTAACATTGTTTTACTATTTGCATTTCTTGTTTTTATCACAGAATGATCATGTGACCATAGTTTCCAAACTTTCTCAGTTTACTGCGTTTTAATCCTAAGGTAATTATCAGCACTCACTTTCCATACAGCTATATATAAGCAATATCTCACAAGCAAGAGTGGTTATTTTTGCTCCAATAGCAGGAAAGGTTCCTGAATAAGCTTCAAACTTTATAACTCATTTGATAGCTGACTCATGAGATTAGGACATTCCCTTTAAACGTTTACAAAAATGACATGTAAATTTACAAGTAATAATCCTGGAAGTTTACAAGGTGTTATCACAAAGTTTCGAGAAGAGCTCTGTTTACAACAAAGTACTTTATTTGTCTACATTTACACACTATCATCTTAAAAAAAACCTTCTTTGTGTTTTCTGTTATGTAGCTTTATGTTGTTAAATGTAGTACCAGGGTTTTGGAGGAACGTTGTCTCATTTCGCTGTGTACTGCGTCAGCAATATATGGTTGAAATGACAATAAAAGCTTCTTGACTTGACTTGAAAATAGTCCCCTTGCAAAGCAATACAGCAATCCCAGTGTTCCTGCCACTTCTGAAATGTGTCAAGGAAAATCTTTTGAAGCGTTTTAAGCACCTTCTGCTATTCGTGCTGGATTTCTGCAGCGGTGTCAAAACGGCGATCTTTGAGCCGGATCTTCATCTCCGAGAAGCAAGTGAAGTCTGCAGGAGCCAAATCTGGCAAGTAGGGTGGGTGCGGAAGTGAGATCACGTCGATTGTTCTCCAACGATCATTATGCACAAGTTGCCAAATGATTTCGACATTTTTATCGGTTGAGCTTGTTGAAGGTTTTCTTGAGCTCTCCTCATTTACCAGCGATGTTCTTCAGCTCTTGAATACGCACGTGGCACTCAAAACATGTCGAACGACTCATTACAGCATCGCCGTATGTCAAACGTACGTCATGTCAAATGTCTCCGTGGCAGACTCACCCAGTTTCATGGAGAATTTCACGTTTGCTCTTTGTTCTAACTAGCTGTTAATGATGAAATTACAGATGTGGAAACACACATGGTCAAAATAGCACCAGTTAGCACCATTAGTCTCAAAACATTTTTATACCACCTCGTACTTGTCTTTTCTCTGATGACGACTCATACTAAGGTTGTACCGCAGTTTTGAACCAGGAAGTTCAAGATGAAACATCCTAGAATGGTTCTACAGACTAATAATAATCATGACCTTTTTACAAGCACTCCATTTGACCAATGCAATTAGTATATTGGAACTCAGTTGTATAATCTTCATTATGATCTTGGCTCTTAAGTAGGCATGACTTCAGCATTTTCTATTTTTGATACCAATTTTAAAGCTTTGACTTTGAGCCAATACTGACCTCCTCAACATTTTGTACTTCATTTAAAAATTGTGCATTGCATCATGCAAACTCTTATCAAATCCATTGCAACACCGGTCCAAAGTTTTAAGCTTTATCAAGTTAATGCCGAAAGAATCTTGCCAGCAATCTTTCCTGTTCTTCGATGAACTCACCTGCAAACTGTAACTATTCACTTTAGCTGCTTTTCTTGATTGATTGATTGAATGACTTAAAATGTCTCTCAGGTCTAAACTAGCATGCTAATTCCCTGAAAGATGCATACAAACTGCCTTGATAAATCCACTGTATACAAAGCAGCAGATGGGTCTCAAGTGTTACTGTCACCATATGACTTCAAATATCAAATGATCGAGAAATTAAATGAGTAAGATTAAATGAGAAACTAAAACAGTGAGTAGAAAGAGGAGATTTTTATATATCATGTATAAGGTGAAAACATAGGAACATCTGTTAAAATCAGGCTTAAGTTCACTAAAAATGTAACTTGCATCGTTTACCGGGTGTGCATCAAACACCTTTAAGTCTCCAATGTCCTATTTAAAACAAACAATTGACCTACAGTAACAAGGGCTACACTTTACACCAGCCAGCGGGAGCCTCTGCAGTACCGTCGCAGAGCCGTATACATTATACATTAGCTCAGCGATTTCATTTCTGCAGCTGCTCGAACTGAAACAACGTTAACTAACTTTTCATTAAACGCAGTCAATAAGGTGGAAAGTTCATGTGCTGCTTTATATTTCAGCTCTGCAAGCCTGATGAGCTGCTTATGCACTGCAGGGAATAGTTCAGTGTGTTTTTTCCTCTTTTAGCTAGACCTGGCCACGCTAACTGAAAGTCCAACATGTGTACAAACACGTGTGCAGCATGACGATGCTGAAACCCGAGAATGAGGCGTTGGTAAAAGACAATTAACTATGAATGAAAGGACAAGGTGACTTTTGTATTTAGATAGCTAGATAGCTAGACAGACAGCTAGCCAGCCAGCCAGCCAGCCAGACAGACAGACAGACAGACAGACAGACAGACAGACAGACAGACAGACAGACAGACAGATAGATAGATAGATAGATAGATAGATAGATAGATAGATAGATGTGCTAAGTCTCAAATCAAGCACCAAAATCTGCCATGGTGCACATGTCCGGCAATTAAAACCGTCTGTGTGGAAACATAGCAAAAGATTTGTTTGGTGTCCTGATTATTTATGTCATTTAAAACACCATAATTACTTCAAAACATTTACAAGAATATTCTGTCCTCATGCTCTATAGATAGATAGATAGATAGATAGATAGATAGATAGATAGATAGATAGATAGATAGATAGATAGATGTACATTATATAAGGAAGAAACACATTTATTATAGCTGATACAGCAGACTTGTGACTAATGTACAATTATCTTATTTTTACAACTGAGCAATTTGCAGTTAAGGGCCTTGCTCAAGGGCCCAGCAGATGCATACAGTACCTAAGTAGTAATAGCAATTTGAATCAGAAATCCAATATCTCAACGAACGAGCTATCACGTTCTATGCTCAAGGACAGCTGTGCAGT